>NC_089840.1:60244583-60484583 GCF_035609145.1 Eleutherodactylus coqui | reverse complement strand
GCTTCTCTAGTAACAGGGACCTGGGGACATTGCTAGTTACTACCTGCAACAGCGATCATTCAGAAGCTGCCTGTCGGCGACTTGGAGTCGGGCTATGCAAAGCAGCATAGGAAGCATGGGAAAAGAAGTCCTGGCAGGTGGCAATTGAGTTCATCTAAATAAGCTGAAGATCACAAGTAAACAGGCAGGAGGCTGAACTATCATCTCCTTCAATTTAACTGTCTTGAGAGGAGCCTCTAATCGTTATCAAGTAACTGTAAGAGAAGTTTATGCCCCCACCTGTGAAGAGCCTGTGTGTCAGAAACGCTATCTTTTCTCCTTAGGGAGCGAACATAGACGGTAAGTGAGGAGACTCAAAAGGACATTTACGCTCCGCTGGGTAATATGCAAATACGGGAGATGGAACAATACCTCCACAGTGCCACCTACTGGAAGGCAGTGTTCCTTCAACTCAGTGTTAAACTGTTTAAAAAGCCTTGTATCCCTGTCACTGTTTTAGGGCTTGTATAATGAGTCTAACACTGACTTAAAGGAACGTTGCCTTCCAATAGGGGGCACTGTAAAGGTATTGTTCCATCTCCTTTATTTGCAAGAGCCTGTGTGGTATAGACCATGTTAATTCATCATGCCGGAAGTTCTGATGAGGGAAATAGTGACTCCTGAAGAGAACACAAAGCCAAATAATTTTCAGGCAGTCACAATGAAAATTGCCTGAAGGTAAGGAGTCCAGGAGTTTTAGACAGAAAGCACAATGAAACAAGGTAACACTAGCCCAGTTATACACAGTGTGGGACCAGTTACATAACGAATGGAAAAAAAAACAGAGTTGCCCTTTAAGACTCCAGAATATAATGTACTATAAATGTGTGCAAAACCATTTGGTCATCTGTTCAGCAAGTCCCCTTCAAAGGCATTAAATTATATATCAGTCCAAAGCACATGTATTATTTCCTTCTGATCTCTACAGAAATATCTTGCAGTTGAATCCAAAACGGCTGTTATGTCCCGCACACAGTTCACACTTCCAGGCTTTTGTTCTTTATCCAGCAGTGCATGGACTATCTCTTTCTATGCTTGACTGCAAGTTGTAGCCGGACATCACACAGGAAAGCATTCATTAGATCGCACCCCGCTTCCTTTGCAATCTTATTGATCAGTTCCCCAGAAGGACCAATGAGAATTTTCTATGAAAAGGCAAATACTCCTATGTTAATAAATCTGCACAGTCACATGGATGCTTTCAGCGTATCAGACCATCTGTATGGCCAGTCTCACATGGACGGGTTGAATTCTGCATGCGGGAGCCCACAGCGAATCAGCCTATAACGAGTGTCGGCGTGGAAATGTTTAAATATATGTATTGCGGATGGGCTCGCCGTCGGACTTGTGCAGTACAGATTTTCTTCAAATGTTCTTTTCCCGGCAAATAGACCACATGCTGGCCAGCTTCCATTGACTTCAATGAAAGCCGTCCGTGCGGAATCCAAACAAGATTAGAGCATGCTGCGATTTTATTTTGGCGAGTGGATCGCTGTTCGCTCATGTGAGTGGACATGCCAATGCTCTATTCTTGTTAATAGATGCGGAATACCACGGATCTTCCGGGTGGGCGACGATCGCAGATTCCACAATCCAAATCCGGTCATGTGAGACCGGCCTATAGTACAGGAGTCTTGGCTTACTAATAGCTGCATTAGATTTGCCAGTGATACTAAACTTTGCTAGATACTCACCACGTGGTTTTCTTTAGACACTAGCAATGTCTGCTTAATAACCAGTTCCCCGCCAGAGCCTTCCTCCCAAAGGTCATTGACCTATAATTAAAGTGGTAGAAAATAAGTGGCGAGATGTGACCACCGTAAAGATGCACCGCACACCAGTTTTCGACTTCCACGGACTAACTCTACTCAAGACCTTCTATGAACCAGAATGGAGAGTTACTCTAAAAGACCAAGAACTGCTCTGGAGGACCTGGCGCCATACTACATGGATGGTCATTGTTTGAAGTGTTGACATGCAATACTACATTTCCCCTGCAGTGGTGTATGGCTACATAAGATCCAATTGTCGGCAGGTAGAGAAGCCAAATCTGCAACAATTAGCTAAAGGCTATACTGGCTTCATTTGAAAAAAAACAAGGGCCTGTCTTCTTGAGACAACCGTATTTAAAAAGAAAAAAACAAACCAAAGAAACAAAAAAGTAGTACTTTTGAGTAAACATGCTAAAAGATTCAGTGTAACAAGTAAGAAATATTTGAAAGGGGGCAAAAAAAAACAAAAAAAAAACAACAACTTTTTAAGAATACAGTTCACATTTTTGGACATAGAGAAGACCAAAAGGCCAGTATTGAGCATTACCTGTTTGATGTTGTAAGGAATCTCCTGGGGCAAATATTCCAGAAGCTTCTCTCTAATAATATTGTTGCAAATTTCCTCTGGCGGTTGAGTAGTCACAATCTCGCTATGATATTCCCATTCCCCAGGCTTGGCAAGAGTCATCAGATACTTCTAAAAAACGAGGAAAAAATAAGTTTACCCCCCACTGGGTTTAAATGTAGCAAAATTAAAGCTATATACGGTGTACTTCCTAGGCGTGTGCCTTGTCTAGGAAATAAGAGGACGTGCTATCCAGTTATAGGGACCTGACAGAAATTAACAAAAGCCTTCATAGAGCACATTTACCACTTCATGAAACACATACGGCTATATACGTCCTAACTCCACATACCCCATACAGTTAGCACGTATATAGCAGTCCACTGCATATGCTGTGTATGTAGCGGGCTCGGGAGCCATAACACAGAACAGTCAATGAGATCCTCAGATAGAGTATTTCTTCTCACCAAGTGTTCTATCTTTTAACCAAATGTGAATCTACTGGATTACCAAAGCATTAGGTTCAAGTTTCAATAACTTATCTCTGAGCTCTTTATGTGGAACTTTATCAAAGACTTTTTTGAAATCTAGCTAGACAATATCCACGGCATCATCTTCATCCACCACTTTTGTGAACATAGTCAAAGAAATCAATGAAATTAGTTTGACATGATCTGCCCTCAGTAAAGCCACGCCATTTAGGGTCCAACAGGTTGTTTTTAAGTGGTTAAATATCCTCCGTTTCAGGAGACTTTGCATTAGTAGATGCTCGTTTAACCCCTTCAGTGGCAGGTTTATTATTACCATGTCAGCACAGAAAGCCCCAGAGATTTTCCTGAGGTAATTCGAAGTGGCAAACGTGTACAGTGGCACAATAACTGTGTGTACTGGGCAGCATTTCAGCACTAGAGCTGTCCATGGAAATCTTCCGGGGTTTAAATGCATGGTCAGTGCAGCAAGCCCCGGAGATTTTCTTGGCGTGCCACTAAAGGGGTTAACAGGTGGTAGAGGATGTAGTGAAAAAGAACAAGCATAAAAAAGGGACCAAAAGTCACAACAAACTCCACCAGATTGCCATCAGAGGCAGAACATCCCCTTCCCGAAGCTATTTAGGACATCTGGAGGAAGAATTTATGCCTACAAGTCTCCAGTGATAGAGCTGAAAGAACATTTCTTATGAAGAGATACCCAGTGTAGTAACATGCCGTTGTATACCCTGACTACTAACTGTAAACTGATCAGGTGGTTGAATGTCAAGATTTACCTTCAGGGTCTCTACTTCCTCTCCTTGTAAGGCTGAAAGCATAAACACCTCCTGAAAATGAGGCCAACCAGTCCTGTTCTTTAGATCTTTGTATGCGTTTCTCTGCTGAGAATGCCCCTCAAGGATTTCTCCTGTCTCTTCTTTCTTCAGTGGTGGGACACCCTCTTCTTCTCCTATAGGCAGATCTGGTTGGACGTTTTTTTCTGAAGATTTTTTACTAGTTTTTATTACAGCTTTTCTGCCTTTCACCAGCCCTTCAGTCAATCTACCTATCACTTCCAGCAAATTATTTTTTTCCTTTACGAGATCAACCTAAAATAAAAATATACGTTAAAAAAAAGAAGCAAAAAATATATGAGTGAACACAGAAAAGTACATTAGACATTATATATTGAGAGCCACCCCATTTAAGTAAATGTAAATCCTGGGGCTGTCCCCTCCTGCCAAGATCTTAAACAGGGTGATCCTTTTGTTAGGAAACTCAAACATTCCTCAATAGCCTTTTTCGTTTTTGACTGGTTCTCTATGAAAATTAACACACATTTACATTTTGTGTTGTAAGACAAGGTCTACTTAAAGCCTACGCTGAAAATGGCTCCTTCATCATCCAAGCATTTTTGAATGCAGCCTGCATGTTGGTGAGGTAAGGTAAAGATCCTGGTGCAAGCACAGAGTCATGATTGACTCCTCGGGTGAGTCTTGGCAGACTGTTTTTGCAGGGTAGTTTGCCATTGCCTTTCCCAGTAATATTTTACCCCCACCCCCCAGTAAGCTGGGTACTCAGCCTTCCATCCTTCTGAAGTCGGTAAAATGAGTCAAACTTGAGCCGGCTACCTAAACCAGGTGAGGATTGAACCCACAACCTTCAGGTCGTGAGCGAGAGCTTAGGACTGCATTTCTGTTGCCTTAACACACTGCGCCACACGAGGCCCTTCATATTGTTGAAGACCTATGCTAATGTGGCATTGGCAAGATCAGCAATCTCCTGCCATATTGCGTCTTTGTAGACGTTTTTCCCAATACGCTGGGAGCAACTTTTGAACTATGGACACATGAAAAAGTCTTCTTAGAGGGGTTGTCCGAGTTGTACCATCTCAGTACAACCCCTTTCCCTATTGAATAACATATCATATACCCATCTCTACCCCGTTCCGCTATGTCCTTCAACAGTGCTCGGTCCCCAGCTTCAGTCTCAATTTACAGCTGCAGTCCCGTCCAATTTATGGGGCGTCACAAAGACTGCAGCCAATAACAGAGCTCAGCGATCGATCGCTGGGAGGCACAGCGGGAGCGGTGAGTATATGACAATTTTTTATGTTTCTCAATGGGGAAGGGGTTGTACTGAGATGGTACAACTCAGACAACCTATTCAAGGATTTTTTTGGTGACCACAGTAATCGATCCTTTACATTCTGCCTCATGAGAATTAGCATTTTCTGGCTTCCTGCGTCAAAACACTTCTGATTGTTTCAAATTATTTCACCAATTTGTGATTACAGGATTTTGTCGGTCACTTCCTTCACCATACTTATCCCAAAATGCCCTTTGATATTGTTTCAACGAACCTGTTAACCAGTATTCACAAACAATATACAAACATTGCTCTACTGAGTACATGTTTGTGGGACACCGAGTCAAATGTATGTTTGGCGGTCATATCATGACATCATGGGTGCGGTCTGCTTCATTGAGAGGTGTGATGGTTCGATAGACATAAGGGGACATTTAAAACAAAAAACATTTGTTGCCCATAGCAACTAATCACAGCACATCTCTCATTTCTCATAGTGTTCTTGAAACATGAAAGCTGCTCAGCAATTGGTTCCTTTGGAAAGCAAAAGGAACGTTCGCTTTTAGACAGATTTCATGAATCACCTCCACAGTCTTTTGCCAGGTCAATTTTCATAGGTCACAAGACAAAAATGACAAAAGGTATTCCGGAATGTTTGTGTTTCCTAGTGATAGAATCATACTTTATACAAGGGTGCACATAGCCTAGAGGCAGACCATGCGACTGCTAAGGGGCACCTGCTCTGATTGCTGCGTCCCTTTTGCTAATGGGTAGTGAGAATATATGCAGGACCCTCCTCCAAAGAACACTGAGCAGTCACTATGTGACTGCAGCATGTAAAGGGCTGTCACCATCGGACCCCCAGAAAGTGATCAGGGGGTCCTGATGGGTCTCTGTGGAAGTACCCTAAGGCCTCCTTCCCACGAACGGATTTCCGCCGCGTAATTCGCGGCGAAAATCCGCTGCGTTGCCCGCAGCTATTAGGTTCTATTGAACCTAATAGCACAATGCTCACGATGCGTAATTCCACCGCGGAATTACGCACCGCGATTTCTCCCGTCCTCACCCGCAGCATGCTCTATTTTCTGCGGGTGAGGATGGGCTGTACGCACTGACGGCTTCCATTGCAGTCAATGGAAGCCGTCCGTTCACGCTATCTCCCGCTGTAACCAGCGGGAGATAGCGTGAAAAAACGATTTCCCGCCCACCGCCGCGCGTCATATGACGCCATATGACGCGGCCGGCCGCGTCACGTGACACGGCCGGCCGCGTCACGTGACACGGCCGGCCGTGCACGTGACACGGCCGGTGACGCGGCGGCGGTGGGCGGTGACGGTGGGCGGGGAAGCGATTTCACGCTATCTCCCGCAGGTAAGTATAGGGGCTCTGGGGGGCGCCGTGACGGGCTTCACTGCGTAATATTATGCGGCGGACGCCGTCACGCTCGTGGGAAGGAGGCCTAAAGGGACAAAAATAAAAAAAAAGTAAAAAATAAATAAAAAAAACACTTGTCTCCCTTTACTTTGTAAAAAAATTAAAATAAAATCACACATGTGGTAACCGTGCGTCATAATGACCCAGAGAAGGACGTTGGTACATTTAACCCCTTAATGACATGGCCCCTTTTTTTCTTTTTTCCCCCATTTCTTTTTTTCATTTCCCCGTTTTAAAAAAATCATAACTTCTTTATTTATCCATCGATGTCGCTGTATGAGGCCTTGTTTTTTGTGTAATGAGTTGTACTTTTCATTGGTGCTATTTAAAGTACCATATAATGTACTGAAAAACTTTTACAAAATTCTAAGTGGAGTTAAAAAAAAAAAAAAAAAAAAAAAAGACATTCCGCCATCTTTCAGTGCGTCTTGTTTCTATGGCGCACAATCTGCTACAAAAATGACCTGATAACTTTATTCTATGGGTCAGTATGATTACTATGATACCAAACTTGTATAGTTTTTTTTGCTGTAGTACTTGTATTTTTTTCAAAGACATTTAATTTTTTAAAATTATTTTCTGCTGCATCTTCTGCGCGCAATAACTTTTTTACTTTTCCGTCGACATAGTTAAGTGAGGGCTCATTTTTTGCGGGATGTCCTGTAGTTTATGTTGGTACCAATCCGGAATACATACGACTTTTTGTTTGCTTTATATTGCATTTTTTCTGGGAGACAGGGTGACTGAAAAAGTGCATTTGTGGCGTTCTTTATTTTTTTTTCGGACTATGTTCACTGTGGGGGGTAAATAATGCACTATTTTGATAGATCAGACATTTACGGACGCGGCGATACCAAATTTGTATTTTTCTTTTAGGATTTAGATTTTTTTATTATAGATATGGCAAAAGGAGGGTGATTTAAACTTTTATTACTTTTTTTTTTTAAGTGTGAAAAAGTCATGAAAAAGAATAACTATTACAATTTGGTATTGACATAATCGTACCGGCCTGAAGAATGACTAATATATTATTTATACTGCTCAGAGAATGCAGTGAAAAATAAATATAAAAAACATGCCAGAATTACAGATTTTGTTAATCTTGCCACTAGAAAAAATGGAATAAAAAGTGATCAAAATTTTACATGTTCCAAAAAAAATAGATAAATGAAGACTGGAGTTCATCCCGCAAAAAACAAGGCCTTCTAGAGCGCCAGCAATGGAAAAATAAAATTAATACGGCTCTTGGAATGTGGCGACACAAAAGCAAACCTTTAAAAAAAAATGCTTAAAATGTACAAAAATAGCAAAAAACATAAAAACTGTATAAAGCTGGTATCGCCGGAATCGTGCTAACTCGGAATAATGGTATCACATTATTTATTCTGCGCGCTGAACGCCGTAAAAATGAAATCCAAAAAACAAATGGCAGAATTTCTTTTTTTCCCCCCCAATCTCCCTACATATGTTTTTACAAAAGTTATGCAAAACATTATATTAACCCAAAAATAATGCCATCCAAAAGTACAACTTGCCCCGCAAAAAACAAGCCCTCATATGGCCTGGTCAATGGAAAAATGAAAAAGTTATGGCTCTTAGAACGCGACCTCAAAATTAGTTGAAATTCAATGATTAGACCATTTAAAAAACCTGCCCTGGTGGGTCTGACAGGGTGGTGAGAAACGCGCCACTCAAGGGGTTAAATCCCCCTAATTATTGCTTTGCGGGGTGCCGAATGGCCATCCTCCACAAAGAGATCGTGAGGTGCCGTTTGGTTGCCATTGCAGCCTGGGATCTTCTGAAGTCCCCCAGTGCTGCCATGGCTGATTGCCTATCAAGTCATGCCTGTGGTGTGGCTTGATAGATTGCCTTTAAGATTGTGTTATAATGTAAATACTGCAGGAGCGATCAAATGATTGCAAGTACAAGTCCTCTATGGGACAAAAAAAAAAAAAAAAGTTTCAAAAGGTTTTATTAAAAAATATACTCCTTTCCTATGCATCACAGAAGGGGAAATATAAAAAAAAATTAAAACAATCACAGATACAAAGTGCCAGACCATTCTGATATATGTAGTTCACCATGCAGACCAGCCACCTATTAATGACGCCACAATAGTTCGGCGGGTTGCCCTGCACTTCCATCAGTGAACCACATTGGTACTGCCACCCTGGGCTCCCCCTGGAGTCCTAAAGCCACTGATATAAATGCATCACAGAAGGGGAAATATAACTATAGTTTAGGGATTAATAGTGTAGGGACCCACTACAACGCAAGGAACCGTGAAGTGGTTAGTGGGCTCATGTATCTTGGCCAACATCCAACCAATGCCTTGCATTTATTATCTATCATTCACATGCAGCGTGGCTTTAAGACTCCAGGGGGAGCCCAGGGTGGCAGTACCAATGTGGGCCACTGATGGAAATGCAGGACAACCCGCCGAATTATTATGGCATCATTAATAGGTTGCTGGTCTGCATGGTGAACTACATATATCAGAATGGTCTGGCACCCTGTATCCACTATGTGCGGGAGTGTACGCCAAGCAGCCACCCCCCTCATTATCAGGAGGCAGTGTGAGTGGGTGTTTTATCGGTGTCCTGCACAGGTGTTATTGGCTCCTCCATTTGGTAGTCTGCTACCTGCATGGTGAGAGGAGGATGCATCTATATGCACTCCTCACCCAGTAAGTAACGGCCATTTTCTGTGATTGTACTCCCCTTTCCTAGATTTATAAAAAAATAAATAAAATAAAAAGATATTTGGTATCGCAGTGTCCATACACCAACATACAGAAAAAATGTTAGCATGTCATTAATGCTGCATAATTAAGGCTGTAAAAAACAATTGCAGAATTGAGGAGTTTTTTTCTCTCCTTCCCCTCCAAAAAACGATGTAATAAAAAAAAGTTACATAATGCATTATATGTACCCAAAAATGGTACCAATAAAAACTACAGCTTGTCTTGTAAAAAACAAGCCCTCATACAGCCTAAGGGCTCAGTCACACGGGCGCATCGGCACCCGTACACCAGCGCCGATGCGCCCATGTGACTGACAGTTAGAAGACGGCCGTACCTGAAGACGGCCGTCTCTCTCCAGCGCTGATCATAGAACACATGACCGGCAATGGAGCCGGTCATATGCTCTTACTCCCGGCGCTGCAGAGAGACGGCCGTCTTCAGGTACGTCTGTCTGCTGGCTGCAGTAACACAGGTGCCGATGCGCCCGTGTGACTGAGCCCTAAGTTCCCAAAGCAACCAATCACAATGCAGCTTTCATTTCTTATATTGCTGAGGTAAAATGAAAACTGTGCTATGATTGGTCGCTATGGCCAACAAAGACAGATTTTCTCTTAGACAGCTTTCATAGAGTATGATTGATGCTGGCCTACTTTTGTTTGGCCCATCCTGTACTATTCAATGGCTGATATATATATATATTACACCCCGTCTCCCCCAAAATTAAGACAGTGTCTTATATTAATTTTTCCTCCAATAGATTTAACTTTTTTACATGTATAGCTGCTTGGAAACTATTTACATTGTCTTTTTTATTAACTGTAACTAGGACTCAATTCTGAAGTAGGGCTTATAACTTCAAGCATCCTCAAAAACCCGAAAATATTCTGCATTCTCAAAAATCTAGAAAAATCATACTAGGGCTTATTTTCAAGGTAGGTCTTATTTTCAGGGAAACAGGCACAATATATCTATATCTATATACACTACCGTTCAAAAGTTTGGGGTCACCCAAACAATTTTGTGTTTTCCATGAAAAGTCACACTTATTCACCACCATGCGTTGTGAAATGAATAGAAAATAGAGTCAAGACATTGACAAGGTTAGAAATAATGATTTGTATTTGAAATAACATTGTTTTTACATCAAACTTTGCTTTCGTCAAAGAATCCTCCTTTTGCAGCAATTACAGCATTGCACACCTTTGACATTCTAGCTGTTAATTTGTTGAGGTAAGCTTGTGAAATTGCACCCCACGCTTCTAGAAGCATCTCCCACAAGTTGGATTGGTTGGATGGGCACTTCTGGCGTACCATACGGTCAAGCTGCTCCCACAACAGCTCAATGGGGTTCAGATCTGGTGACTGCGCTGGCCACTCCATTACCGATAGAATACCAGCTGCCTGCTTCTGCTGTAAATAGTTCTTGCACAATTTGGAGGTGTGTTTAGGGTCATTGTCCTGTTGTAGGATGAAATTGGTTCCAATCAAGCGCTGTCCACTGGGTATGGCATGGCGTTGCAAAATGGAGTGATAGCCTTCCTTATTCAGAATCCCTTTTACCCTGTACAAATCTCCCACCTTACCAGCACCAAAGCAACCCCAGACCATCACATTACCTCCACCATGCTTAACAGATGGCGTCAGGCATTCTTCCAGCATCTTTTCATATGTTCTGCGTCTCACAAACGTTCTTCTTTGTGATCCAAACACCTCAAACCTGGATTTATCTGTCCACAACACTTTTTTCCAGTCTTCCTCTGTCCAATGTCTGTGTTCTTTTGCCCATCTTAATCTTTTTCTTTTATTGGCCAGTCTCAGATATGGCTTTTTCTTTGCCACTCTGCCCTGAAGCCCAAAATCCCGCAGCCGCCTCTTCACTGTAGATGTTGACACTGGTGTTTTGCGGGTACTATTTAATGAAGATGCCAGTTGGGTACCTGTGAGGCGTCTGTTTCTCAAACTAGAGACTCTAATGTGCTTATCTTCTTGCTTAGTTGTGCAACGCGGCCTCCCACTTCTTTTTCTACTCTGGTTAGAGCCTGTTTGTGCTGTCCTCTGAAGGGAGTAGTACACACCGTTGTAGGAAATCTTCAATTTCTTAGCAATTTCTCGCATGGAATAGCCTTCATTTCTAAGAACAAGAATAGACTGTCAAGTTTCAGATGAAAGTTCTCTTTTTCTGGCCATTTTGAGCATTTAATTGACCCCACAAATGTGATGCTCCAGAAACTCAATCTGCTCACAGGAAGGTCAGTTTTGTAGCTTCTGTAACGAGCTAGACTGTTTTCAGATGTGTGAACATGATTGCACAAGGGTTTTCTAATCATCAATTAGCCTTCTGAGCCAATGAGCAAACACATTGTACCATTAGAACACTGGAGTGATAGTTGCTGGAAATGGGCCTCTATTCACCTTTGTAGATTTTGCACAAAAAAACAGGCATTTGCAGCTAGAATAGTCATTTACCACATTAGCAATGTATAGAGTGCATTTGTTTAAAGTTAGGACTAGTTTAAAGTTATCTTTATTGAAAGGTACAGTGCTTTTCCTTCAAAAATAAGGACATTTCAATGTGACCCCAAACTTTTGAACGGTAGTGTATCTAAAGACAGCTTTCATAACAGTGTGCTGCTAAGGAGCCATTCTGTGGCCCACTTTGTATATAAAACATATTTGAAAGGATAGAATGTAGAGGACAGAATCAGATACCATATGGGGAGTCTTCTAAATATTTCTGGTTTTGTGAAATTCAATGTTATGTAGTTTTGTGCCGATTTATCAACTTTTCTACATTACTGGATGCCAGACGAAAGGAATACAGAATTTACAATCTTACTGCAAATCCTGTAACCAAACAGTGTAGTAGAAGCTCTGATAGCAGACCTATAACATGTGCTATTCCACTACTCAGATATTCCAGTATCAGCAGGCAATTATTCTAAATGCCCCTGTAATGTACAGAGACGGGTCAATAGATCAGGAGTTGTGAAAAGTGATGAGAGCCTCAGTTAGGATTGATCATCCATTTCCCATTTGCTCACTCACAATGAGATTGCATAGAGTAAGATGGATGACCTAATGAACTTAATTCATTACTTCCTGCATAACGAGAATACATTACGGCATGTAAATGAGGTAGGAGACTCGTCTACCCAGCACCAAAAGCATCTAGCGAAAAGACACAATGAGAAAAAAAAGTGGAGGTGTATTTTGCGATCTTACTTTGTTTAGCACAAGGATGCTGGGGATGTGCGAGTTCTTGAAAAGACATTTGAGAACCTCGGGGTGCAAAAATCTCTTCATCCACTTATCTGAAACATCCACCAAAACCAACACTGCAAGGAGAATACGAGAGAGCGAAAATCATCTGTGATGCAAGGTTATATTGTTTATTACATCACGAGAGAGAGCGCGAGCGTGCAAGAGATCACGGAAAGAAAGGCGTGATAAAGAGCGAGAAAGAGAAAGAAAAGGGAAATGAAGACAGAGATGGGAGAGAGTTAGGCCTCATGTCCACGGGCAGACCCTGCACACGGCCGAGGACACTGCAGTTACCTGTACGGGTCTCCTGCCTCCAGGTCTGTGGATGCGTGCGGAAGCGCCGCCGCAATACTTTTTTTTTAAACTTTTTTTTTTTCTTTTTCGAACGGTATCCGCAGCCTGTGCCCAATTGCTTTGCGGACGGGCCACAGATCGGACGACTCCCGTTGACTTCAATGGAAGCAGTCTGTGCGAGATCTGCACTGAAATGAAGCATGCTGCGATTTTTTTCCTCCGGACCAAAAGGTCCTCAAAACAAATCTGCATGCTTTATTTCATTTGCGGATGCCCATGTATCCCTATGGGCAGCTTGATTTGCGGATCTTCTGCGCAGATTCCACAAATTAGATCCACCTGTGGGCATTGGGTCTTGTGTAGGGTACATTTGCACGTAGTGGATTTTGGTATGGATCCGCACCAAATTCCGCAACATTTTGCGCTGTGAATTATGGTGCACATCTGCATGAAAAATCCATATCCACAACCCATCTCACCCTTTCAATTGAAGGGGTGAAGTCTGCTGTGGATCTGCGTCAAATCCATACCAATTTCGCTACGTGTAAATGCACCTTGTTAGTTTGATGTTGAGAAAAATGAAGGGATTAAAATCTCTAAGCATAAACACTGATCAGCCAGAATATTAAAATGGGTAAATTGAACAACACATTATCTCATGACAATGGCGCCTGTCGATGGTTGGGATATTTAGGCAGCAAGTAAACAGCCAGGTCTTAAAATTGTTGCGTTGGAAGCAGGAAAAACTGGCAAGTATGAGGATCTGAGTCACTCTGAAATGGGCCAATCTGTGATGGCTGGTCGACTGGATCAGAACATCTCCAACGCCAGGTCTTGTCAAATGTTCCTGGTATGTAATGGTTAGTACCTACCAAAAGTGGTCAAAGAAAGGACAATCTGCCAACCAGTGACAGGATCATGGGCGCCCAGTGAAGAGAAGGTTCTCTCGTTTGGTCCAATCCTATATAGGAACTGTGTTAGTACATTGTTTAACTATCCTTGGTAGTTCCATGAAATGAATGGAGTTGTGATGCATAAGTGTAACCGCCAGTGCCCCCACTTCAGGAAGTGCCAAAGAACTGTTCTCCAGTTTGGTGGCGGTCCCAGCGTTCAGATCCCCAATCTCAAAGTTATACGCTATTCTGTGGCAGTGGATGACTTTCAAACATGGCACAACCTCTTAATGTGGTCTATGATAGAAAGGTGTCGTCCTATCGAGCATCTGTGGTGCTTGCTAGAAAAAGCAAGTCCAACCCATGGAAGCCCCAACTCACAACTCACAAAACTTAAAGAATCTGCAACTAATGTCTTGGTGCCAGATACCGCTGGACACCTTCAGAGCACTTGTGAAGTCAATACCTGGGTGGATTAAGGCCGAGTGTCAATATGTCAATGATGCCTGACAATAGTCCTTGTGTATCTTTGCCCCTGTGCTGTTACACAGGAGTGAGCATCGGTGGATCACCGAGTGCGGCTGGCAGGGTGGCGGGAGGGGAGTTCTCTCCCTGCTCTCCCCCGCCCCTTTCCATTCACTGTAAGCAGCGGCCGTCCAGTACTGAACGGCTGCGGTTTGCACTGAATGATGTGTCATTCGGTTTTCAAGCATGCTGAAACTGAACAACTCTCGCCCAGTCGTTCAGTCTCTGCATGCATTTACACAGGACAAGTATCGCTAAAAACCTCGCGGGAGCAGAGGGTTTTGAACAACCACCAACGATAATCGTCCCGTGTAAAAGGGCCTTTAGAGCCATTTTAATGGCATAAGGGGTTCTACATCATACTAGGTTTTAATTGTATGGCTGATCAATGTAGATAGGTAAACATAAAGAGAATGTACTCCGTTTGAGCACATACATTACAAGCATAGACAGCCGCTGGTATCTGCAAATGTCTACATGTTTTCTGCCTCATAAGTTAGCATGAAGTATTTATACAGCATCAAATGAAAAATTACCATCAAAGAGAAGTGTAAGGAATAGACGTTTCTTACCTACATCAGCCAGCTTCACCGATTCCCAGGGGTCCGTCTGAAAGGTTTTCTCCAGATTATGCCTAAGAAGAAAAAGAAATATAAACTTGGACAAAACGTACAACTTGTGCTACTTGCTACGTGAAGTGGAACATAAACCCGGCACATTAATGTATACACTTTCTTCATCCTTACAAGTAGTATTAATCCAAGAAACGGTCAGATTTTCCTGACTGACTACCCTCCAGTGTGACGGCCGAGGTGCTGGTCTTCCTGGTCTTGGGTAGGGCTTATGGTCCTTCGACACAGCCAGATAAGCTGCCCACGGTACTGGCCACCGACTGACAAAGAGCATGTCGGTCAATGCTCATGAACTCCGTGTATGTGGGCAGGTTATCTGCAGTATGGGGAAGAACGATCTTTTACGCAAGGAGATGTGTGGCTGAGCAGCATGCATTTTTATGCTTCCCTGGATGACACACTCATATCTTGAATGAGCTTTTGCTTGATCGTAGACTAGTTGTTGGTCGCTTCGCAAAGCCTGATTGTAGGGCAATGAGCGGTCGGAGGAACGCTTGGGCCTGATAATAGGTGCAGTATTCTCTCAGGCGACACGGAAACGCCACACATCCCGGCGTCACGGAAACGCCACACATCCCGGCGTCACGGAAACGCCACACATCCCGGCGTCACGGAAACGCCACACATCCCGGCGTCACGGAAACGCCACACATCCCGGCGTCACGGAAACGCCACACATCCCGGCGTCACGGAAACGCCACACATCCCGGCGACACGGAAACGCCACACATCCCGGCGACACGGAAACGCCACACATCCCGGCGACACGGAAACGCCACACATCCCGGCGACACGGAAACGCCACACATCCCAGTATTCCCCTTTCACCCTGTACTCTTATTTCTCTGTCCACCCATACCCCTGGTTGTGCAGAAACGGCCAAGGTGGCTGGCTTTGCCGATGAGCTATAAGGCTGGGTTGACATTGGGGCTGATTTGCAGAGGAATGTCCAAAACGGGAAAGCCTGCCTTCAAACCCGCAACATTTGGAAACGGTGATAAAAAGGACACGCGGCGGAACTGAATCTCGAACCGCATGTCAATTTGCGCACAGGTTTTGTGTTGATTATTTCTGCAGCTCGTGGGCGAGATTTTCAAAATCTCATCCACTCTGCTGCTATTGTAAATGTCGCAGAATTTCCAAATGAAGGGGGGGGGGGGGGGGTCGCACAGAAATTCT
Organism: Eleutherodactylus coqui; assembly: GCF_035609145.1. NCBI lineage: Eukaryota > Metazoa > Chordata > Amphibia > Anura > Eleutherodactylidae > Eleutherodactylus > Eleutherodactylus coqui. The sequence continues at coordinate 60,468,691 of NC_089840.1, read as the reverse complement.
GCGCCAAATACGCCCCACCTGGACCCCGAATCTAAAAAATGTTAGAGAGCCAGCCGCTTCAGACATGTCGCTAGTAACAAGCTGATAGAATAGGGAGGCAGCCCCTCTATGTTTGGTGCTTCTGGGTACCCATGACCAGCGCTGCCTTCAGGCGGTCAGTCCGACTTTGAAAATGAAAGTGTATTTTGTTTTACATTGTAAAAGGCGGTGCTCATGAATTTTGCCTTTAACCCCTTAATGACATGGCCTATTTTGGGCTTAAGGATGCAACGATTTTTTGGCGGATTTTCATCTCCATTTTTCAAAAGCCATAATTTTTTTACCTTTGTGTCAACGCGGCTGTATAAGGGCTTGTTTTTTGCGTGGTGAACTGCGGTTTTTGATGGTATCATTTTTGGGTACATAAGCTATATTGTAAAACTTTTATTATTTTTTTTATGATAACAGGGAGAGAAAGCGCATCAATTCTGCCATAGATTTTCGTTTGTTTTTTTTTACAGCGTTAATCATGCAGCATAAATGATACATTACATTTTTTCTGCGGGTCAGTACGGTTACAACGATACCAAAACGTATTTTTTTTAAGGTTTTTTCACTTTTCTGCAATAAAAACCCTTTTTTTGGAAATCTTTTTTTTTTCTGCATTCAAAGTCCTGTAACTTTTATATTTTTCTATGTATATTTGTCTTATTTTTTGCAAGACAAGCTGTAGTTTTTATTGGTACCATTTTGGGCAATATACGGCTTTTTGATCACTTTTATTGCATTTTTTTGGAGGCAAAATGCTAAAAATTAGCATTTTGCCTCTTTTTTTTTTTTTTACGCTTTTTGCCGTACAAAATAAAAAGCGTGTTCAACTTTTTGTTCACGTCGTTACGGACGCGTCAATACCAAATATGTGCCATTTTAATTTTTTCTTACTTTTTTATGCTAATATGAGAAAAAGCACAAAAAATGGTTTTTTTAACATTTTTCTTTTTTGCACATTTTTATTATCTATTTTTTTTTTCTACACCATCTAATTCCCTCTGAGGGACTTAAAGCACAGCACTGATGATCGCTGTGATAAGGCATGGCAGGAGTTCTGTCCTGCCATGCCTTATCGCTCATACAGCGATCACAGGCACTGGCAACACAGGATACTAGTATCTGGCGTCCTGTTGCCATGGCAACAGGTCGGGCTCTCTGCCATTATATCGCGAGAGCCCGGAAACTTCACAGAGGGAGCGTGCTCCCTCTGTAAACCCTTCCCATGCTGCAATCTATATAGATCGCAGCAGGGAAGGGGTTAACAGCAGGGGGGGGGGGGGGAGCGCATCTCCGATGCACCCCCGCTGCTGCAGCGGGAGGCTGGCTATGACTGACAGCCGGTTCAGTCATGATCTTGCGCTATTCCTATGACGTAAGGGTACGTTATTTTGCGGGAAGTACCCCGCTCCCATGACGTACCCTTACGTCATGGGGAGGGAAGGGGTTAAAGAAAACTTTTTTAATCTTTCTGCAGATAAGTAACCAATCACTAATATAAGTGGTGCAAAAATATATACAACTAGGTTATACACGTGTGCGTTGCATGGGGCTTTAAGCACGGGGACTGGGTATAAAAAAAAAAAAAAATTGGGCTTTCAAAGTTACTTCTATATAATAACTGACGTTACTACGCCATTTTGCAGCGGTCCCAAATCATTCGTCTGTCAAACATTTTGATTGTGAGGCGCTGAGCCATTGGTACATCAACCTTACGTGCAATCATCGTTAGTAATATCTCTTTTAGCTGAAATGTTCATTAATGTCATAGCAACCAATCACAGTGCAGCTTTCATTTTACCTCAGCGGTATAAGAAACGAGAGCTGAGCTTCTAGCAACCAATCACAGCGCAGCTTTCGTTTTTTTAGCTGAAGAAATGAAAGCTCAGCTGTGATTGGTTGCTATTGGCAACAAAAATTACAGGGGAAGTCGGTGAGCTTTCGATTTTTAATTCTGCCAGTATTCGTCGCCCGGTGCTGGAGAATATGTATACAAAATTTCACTCAAGTCAGACCAGAACTGTGGATGTGTATACGACACAAGCAAATATATTTTGCGTTTTATACATAAAATATTAGGCAATGAATAGAATACGGTCGGGTCTCCATGCTATAATCTGCACCACTATGAAAGCCATTCTTTTGAATGGATTCATTCACAGAAGCGATTTACGTGTTCCCTCAGAACGCCTCGCCCATTGTTTTCAATGGGATTCAAAGGGGAAACACTTGCAGTCCCAACACACAAGTGAGGATCGCAATTACACTGAAGCGACGCGTTTTTTAATAAAAAATGCTTTGCATTGTTGGCAAGTGTGAAATCGTGCTCGCCCGTGTGACTGTGGCCTCAGTCAGGCTAGTTTCACACAGGTGATTGCAATTTTGCTGCGAGAAGATTGCGGGAAAAAAAGCACATTTTTCCACGCCATTTTTTAGCATCAGCGCTGCTTTTTCTTACAAAATCATCGCTGCCGCTCGCAATTTTGTTGAGGTTTTTTTCTGATGTTGAAATCGCATTGCAATGTTGCGTTGCGGTAAAAAAAAAAAAAAAAAAAATAGGCTCCATAGGGAAACATGGGAGATTTTAAAAAAAATAAGTAAATAAAATAAAAATTGCACATAGCAGAAAAATAGAGCATGCCGCGATTTTGTGCTCGCGCAACATTACAGACAGGAAGGAAACCATTCTAAGACCTCATGTCCACGGCCTGCACAGTTTCCCTCTGCAGAATCCTGCAGCGGACTCCACCCGGCCCGCAGACATGAGGCCAAAAAATACAATATACTTACTAGAGATGAGCGAACGTACTCATTTCGAGTAATTACTCGATCGAGCACCGCGATTTTCGAGTACTTCAGTACTCGGGTGAAAAGATTCGGGGGGCGCCGGGGGGAGGCGTGGCGGCGCAGGGGGTAGCAGCGGGGAGCCCTCTCTCTCTCCCTCTCCCCCCCACTCCCCGCTGCAACCCCCTACTCACCCACGGCGCCCCCCCGAATCTTTTGCGCCCGAGTACGGAAGTACTCGAAAATCGAGGTACTCGGGCGAAAAAGGGGCGTGGCCGAGTACGCTCGCTCATCTCTAATACTTACCTGTCCGGACGCTGCAGGGCTCTCCTATGTGGCAGCCGGATCTTCTTTCTTCTGCACAAGGGATGCACTCGGGACGCCGGCGGCATCCCGGGCGCATGTGCCGTGCTGTCTTTTTTTTTTCTCCTCCCAAAGGTCCATGTCACGGACTCAGTGACAGTTGCATCTATGCTGTGGATCCAGACGGCTTCCATTGACTTCAACTGACAACCGCACAAAAATGAAGGATGCTGCGGTTGTTTTTCCATGTGTGCACTCTGGGGAAATTGACACGCGCAGGTCTTTAATTACCTGCGGGTGCCCAATGATTCCCTATGGGCACGGATCACGCGTGCGGGAGACCCGGGCGGATTTAATAAATCTATTTTCCCTGGGGACATTGGGCCTAAATCATTAATAATCTGCTTTTTTTTTTTTACTGACTCTCGCATTGTGCGATTTTCGTGAGTCTATGAAACCACCCTCAGAGGGATGTATACATCGGTGTCTTGATTTCTGACATCTATCGCTACGCCATCACCCAGACATATTCAAGCTTATGCGCAATACTTGGCATTGCCTGTGAAAACCGGTTTATGAGCGAGCCTAAACGACTCCTTAATGATTACTATTAAGATATTCCCATTAGTTTCTCCTTAGCTGCAGTATATAATAAGACACATTAAGGAGGTCTTCCTGCTGGAGCCTGGGAACCAATATTTGTGATTTTATATACGGTGATTTGCTGTGTTTATTGGTTCCCTAAAGCACCAGTAATGTGGCAGTAACTACATCCCCTCCGAGCATCGATCGCCTCTGTGAAGCGAAGCCCTTAAGCTGGCCTGACAAAACCTATTGATTCATGTAAATATGTCTTATTGATCTCCGGCCAGGTTAGATACACCGCTACTTGGGAAAATCTAGTGGGCGACCCTACCCAAAATACATTCCGCTCCAAGATCCCCACGGACAGGGAAGTAAACGAATCAAAGCGGTACAATCATCGTAATGGATAGGACTTTGTACAAAACGTTTTATAAACTGCTATAGGACCAGCCAGAGGAAGCAGAGAGTAAAATGTAAGACCGGCACAATTACAGCACGACCCTTAGAAAATAGCGCGAAATTTGTGCGTTGCAAGACCCACAAATCTCACCTGAATATGAACTCATTCTTTTGAATGGAGTCATATATATGAGTGATTTTTTCATGGCATGTTCTAATTTTTCGTGCTTCTTGGAATCACTGTGATGGGGTGCTTTAAAAAGTGCGAAAACGCAGTAAAATAGAGCAGACTGCGCTCGAAAATCGTGGTGTTAGAAAACGCCACGTTCAAGCGCATGTCTCCGAGGCCCCATTGGTAATCGTGGTAAAAAGCCTTAGGGTGCTGAATGACACCAGAAACATGAAGAAAAAAATATTCATAAACTTTTCTTTTTATTTCATCGTGGTCCTCTTTGATATACACCATGATATTTTTTTTTTAGGATTTTGAATAAAGTATCTGTTTTTCAATCCATTCTTTAAATCCGGTGGATAACCTGGACATTTTTCCTATCATATATTATCACATCGTTGGCGGCACATTATTGTCTAGAATGTAAAGGCACTAGAGATGAGCGAGCGTACTCGGTTCGGGTGTTTTTGGACTCGAGCACCGCTTTTTCCGAGTAACTGACTACTCAGCTGAAAAGATTCGGGGGGGCGCCGGGGGTGAGCGCTCTCACCCCCCCCCCCCCCCCACTTCCCTCTGCAACCCCCCACGCACCCCGAATCTTTTCGTCCGAGTAGTCAGTTACTCGGAAAAAGCGGTGCTCGAGTCCAAAAACACCCGAACCGAGTACATTTGCTCATCTCTAAAAGGCACACTTCAGGGTTCATGGTTCTTGTCACTACAACCAAAGGACCAAGACCACGGCACGTAAATAAATAAATTAATTATCTGAAAGCACTGCAGAATAAGTTGGCGCTATACGGCTGGGGTCGCATGGGGCGGAACTTCAGTGGAATTCTCACGGAATGGCCGCACTGAAAAAAAACGCAGCTTTAAAACTCGCAGCCTTTGGCCTTTAGCTGCGGCTTTTGGAGCGGTTTTACCGTTGGCATTCTGCTGTGACTTTCTCTCCCGATAGAGAAGCCGCTGCGGAAAAGAGAAAAGAGTTCACAAAAATCACAGTTTTCATGCGGCTTGGCTGCAGCATGCTGGCTGCTCCTGGGATTAGGAGCCGCAGGCAGAATTGCCATGCGGATTTACCGCACAGAAATTCCGGGGCAATTCTGCCCTGTGTGAACCCAGCCTACAATTAGCGAGATTTATTAATTTTATCTCACTGTATGTTAGCATAGAATTGGTCTACACTGAGTATATGACTCTTAGGAGGGGATCTCACATGACTGGATTTGAATTGCGGATTGTGCAATCGCCTACTGTGCGTATGATACGCGGGCATTGCAATGCATTGACTTTCGCTGGTTCACGCACACTTGCAGGCAGTAATTGTGGATTCTGCGAGCAGAAGAAGAATCGCGGCATACTCCACTTTACTGCAGATTCCGCACAAATGCGCTTCATTGATCTCTATGGATGCGTTCGATCCACAGTCCATACGCAATTACATTGCGTATGTACGTGGATTTGTACACACATTCCTAGGAGACAAGATACAAATGGAATAAAGAAAGTGGGAATTTGCGGGAAGACAATGCAGGACAGAGTCTGGGGAGCAACACACCATCCAGACTGCTATCAGCAACCTCTGCTTGTTCTTCTGGGCTCTTCCTCAAGAATAAGTGTTTGGTTTTTCTTTAAATGATTTTTACTACTTCCAAAATAAATAGTATAAATCAGCCAAGCATATAGAGGAGTATTCTGATCTGAAGGCTCTCAGAAGAGCCCTCACCATGACAGCACACGAGAACGTCGCCTGAGTGATAAAAGGTGTTTCCAGGGGGTTGGGCAACTTTCAGATGTCATTTCCTGCTTGCGATCTTTCTTCTTCTTTGCAGACACGCTGTACTTCCACGCGGAAAAATGCACGCATACGTGGTCATACGTAATTCGTTTCTGCAATCATTCCGTTGTCTTTCTCTGCGGATATCTGCACGCAGAATCCAACCCACTCGTGTGAGCCCGGCCTTACCATAGTGCTAACGGACAGCGAAAAGGGTTTGACCATAAAGTCTCTCAGAGCAATGAGGTGGTACCATTACTGTAGAATAGTATCTGCAGCTGGGAAGTCACATGCAGGGGGTCTTAGAGTCACACACCGAATTTAGCAGTATTTCTTGCAGTTTTTTTTAGTTACAGGGTATTTTTTGGAGGGGAGGGGGGCAGAACTGAATCATATGCAGCGCTGTCCATGAAATACAAACATTTCACAAGTTACAATGAAAAGAAAAAAGTGTCGGCTCACCTGTTGGCTCTTACAGAATTGACCATACCAGGAGTATCTAGAAGGATCTAAAACACAACATAATACATTAAGTGTTTTTACAAGCACATCTATAGAACATTAAAAAACGCCATCTAGTAATCACTCGGTGCTACAAGCATTGTTCCTACACCCACACAAATGAATCTAAAACACAATGCAAAAAAAGTATAGACCATTATAACCACCATAACAAGCAAACAAACTAAGCAATAATTGTAAGATATGGAACTTAAAGGGAACCAGTCAGCACCTCTGAGCCCCGGAAACTACTTTATGGGGTGTAAAGATCAGGGAACAGGGGGTCCAGGAACTGATTTTTTTATACTCACCCATTCCAGTGCTGCGCTCCCAAGAAATAAGCTCATGCACACAGCGGGACTCTTTTCAGAAGGTTGCGTGCATGCACCTTTCCCTCTTTGATCTCTATGGGAGAGCGCATGCACATAGCCTTCTGAAAAGAGTCCTGCTGTGTGCCTGCTAATTTTTAGGGGGTACAGTGTTGGAATGGGGATCCATTGAGAATACAAAGCAGCTCAAGGACCCCTGTTCACTGATCTTTGAGTACCATAATGTAGTTTATGGGGCTCAAAGGTGCTGACATGTTCGCTATAAGACTTTAGGCTCTGCAGCGGTTACAACACCACAGTTCAAAGCTTGCTGGGAGTTGTAGTTTTGAAACATCTGGAGAGCGACAACTTGGAGACCAGCACTGAAGTAGGAAGATCAAACTCCCACTGCCTTTACAAAGTTATTCAGCCTTTTATGCACTCCAGATATAATCAGAATGATGACTAAGTGGTCCTTACCATCTGGGTGTCCCCTTCTGTAAGGATGCCCTGTGCTCTGCAGCGTGTGGTGTGCACTTTACTGGATACCGGAAAAAGCTACATACACAAGAGGATTTTAGTCAGTCAACCAGTGAAGCACTAAATATGTAAAAGTCTTCATACATGTATGTTAAAACAGTTAATGAGTATATTTTGATGACAGAATGACACAATTCTAAATATCTTTAGTTGTCGGCTGCCCTCAGCTGGTAGTGATGCAACAACAGTAGGGACTACTTTCAGGATGTCTCCTTGTTGGTTTGCCCTGCTCCCCTGCTACTTTGGTCCATATGTAATGTCAATGAACTGAAGTACTCAACACTCAGCAAAAATTAGGGAACAGTGCTACGCATTAAACACCTCAAGCTCCTTTGTCTTTTTATGAAGAGTTTCTGCAGCAGCTGCAGTTTGATTTAGCACTAAAACTGCACAACAGACTGTCCAGCTGCAGCAGAACCACGCAGACAAAAGAAGGCTTTATGTCAGTCATTCAAGGAGTTAAAGGAGGTCCTCTGTTCTCATTAAAATAGATTATGAAGAAACACGTGTGCAACAAGTTGACATATGGACGCTATTCATCCATATCCTGCCAGCCCATAATAAATCCTAGGTAAGGCCACCTGCACTCGGACGGATTTGCATTGCGAAATCCAGAGCGGGCATCCGCCTTCGAATTCAACAGCAAGTACCTTCTATAGAATGCTATACAAAATCTTTTTTTCCTGCCCATAAGCGGAAATCTTGGATACTGTATGACCCCCTTCAAAAAAAGGGAAAACTGCTGTTGTGTATTTATTTTTCTGACAACGTTCACCACACGGGATAAATACTGCGTTACTTTGATAGATTGGACTTTCAATTGGTAATACCAAGTATGTTGTTTGTTTTTTTTAATAAATATGGGAAAAAGGTTTACAATATTAATTTTTAACTTATTTAGACTTTTTTTTCCCCATAGTCACTCAATGGGAACTTAAACTTGCAATTGTTTAATTACTTATACGAAAACTGCAATACTTCAGTATTGCAGTATATGGCATTTCTGCCTGCATTGTATCAAAATTTGCTTCAGGCACATCTTAACACTTAGAAAGGAATGGAAGCCCTGGGAGCCTTGAGAAGGCAGCTAGCTTCTATAAGTCCTGAACGGCACCTCGCAAGCTCATTGTGGGGGGACCCGTTTGGGACCCCTGTATCTCAAGTGGGGGATTTAGATACTGTTAGAACTGACAGCAGCATTTAAAGACTTAACATTGGCGTGATCGCGGATTGCAGCCGGGTGTCAGTTGTTAAAAAAAGCAGACATCGGCCATGTATGGAGCAGGCTTGGCTTCTGATCCCACTTGATACAGACCCTGGTGTGAAAGGGTTAAGTGAACCTGCAATATGGTTCAAGCGCCATTGTGCCTTCGAAAGCAGCTACTACAGACACGAGTCTCAGAAATGGAGCACAGAATATTGGTAGAAGGTCCCTGGTCTAACAATTTGCAACTTACAGAACTTAAAGGATCTGTGGCTACCGTCTTGGTACCAGAAACCACTGGACACCTTCAAAGGTCTCGTGGAGTTTGTGCCTCAACAGGTCAGAGCTGTTTTGGTAGTAGGACAACTAATTAGCATATTGCATAATGTACTCTTTAAAGCTGGGGAACCCCTTGATGACCTCAGAATTCTTCTCAGTAACAGTACATATAACATGATGTACATCTTAAATATAAGACTGATATATAGATTATGCTCTTTACCTTTCTGCCCAGAAGCTGGTTGGATAGAGTTGATTTTCCAGCATTGGGAGCTCCTATAATAGCAAGTTTCAGGACTTTGGGGTTCTCTGGCTGGTCCGGAGCATGCTTTAATAAACTGTCTTGGTCAGCTGCAAGCATAATGAAATATTTTGTCTGAATTGCAAAAATCAGGAAAAGAACACAAATGACAAAGGGTGGTGCAACATTATTTGTAAAGCGGACAACAGCATTAGGCCGTCTGCACAGGGCAGAGCTGGATTACGCTGGCGATCCCACATACCGGTCTTCTTTCTTCATTATGTGTACTATGGATGGTGCGGACGGCGAGCCGCCGGGCATGCGCAGTACAGATTTTTTTTCTTCAAATGTTTATTTTCCCCGCTCTGTCGCTAGGCAATGACCCGGGTACCTGCGACCTATCTGCAACGTCAATTGCAGATGGTCCGTGGGTCGGACAGCTTCCATTGACTTCAATGGAAGACGTCCGTGCGGAATCCACACTAAAATGGAACATGCTGCGATTTTTTTTCCTCCACGAGCAGAAATTGCAATCCATTTCCACTCGCATGCAGGAAGAAGCACTTTTGCATAGCATGTTACAAATGGCATTTGCTGCAGATCGTGTTGCGGACGCCCGCTGCGGATTCCACAACGCAAATCCACTACTGTGCAGCCAGCTTTAGTTGATAGTTATTAGAATCTGATCAAGATGGTCTAAGTGAAGATGAATAGCTGCCACTTCAATCATTCAGGGGTCTTCGGGAGCCCCATTCTTAACATCGGTGCAGGTCCCAGCAGTCAGACCTCCATCAATCAGACAGTTATCCCAGATCCTGTGGATAGGGAATAACTTGATACTACGGGAATATCTCTAAGATATATCCCAGCATATATATTAAACGTATCCATTGATCCCATTTACCCGATGAAAGGCCAAAAGGCTGTCCACTTGACCTCCATTGGGGCAGAATGCTCTTTGTATTGCCGGGTAGAGTAATGTAGTCAGCTAAAGTACTCTATCCAGAGGCATCTCGCAAAAAAAACCCAAAAAACATATCTGCTTTTTTTAGAAACACGGGAGCTTATGGGCGATGGATGCGTATCTATCAGGGGTCTTCATCAGAGTGAACACACACATTCACCTTTATTAAAGGAGGCAGCTGGCGCTTGTGGGCTGAGAAGTTCATTGTCCGGAATATGTTGGTTCACCCCCAACAAAGTTCCAATCGCAGAATCTCTTGCATATAGACATGCGGCAAATCTGTTAATCCTTTGATGTTCCCTCTTCTTTAGGAGTATGACACTTCCTGGAAGAAAAGAAAGAATAATAAAAGAGTTAAAGGACTGTAAAGACATTAGATATACACTATATGGACAAAAGGATTTAGACGCGGCAGAAAATCAGCAAATATGCAAATACTGAGTTTGCCGAATGGTATATTGGGAAGGGCATGGGTAAGAGAAAAAGCTGCTCATTCATCCATCCAATCAAGCACTTGGGCGTGGGTGGCGGTGTCGTACCAGTCGCTCCAGATTTTCACAACAATCTCTTCGGATTCACGGAGCTTAGCCACGCCCCCATCCCGCCTCTCCCCATTGCAAATAGTGCAGAGGGGCGGAGAGGAGGCAGAGAGGGGGCGGGAGCTCAGTTCCTGCTCCTGGCTCTTCCATCCTCCCCCCTCTGCAGATGAGGACACCGTATATCGACTTAGCGTGAAAACCGAGCCGATATACAGTCGTGTGAATGCAGCCTAATTGTGCAAAAAAAAAAAAACACATCTGGAACTTATTAAAGACTAATTAGCCATCTCAATCAGTGCATCTGTTTGCCACACGCAAATGAACATGCCATGCAGTCGCAAAAAGTGCAATAAAATACACAGCGCTCAGGCACGCGCAAATACGCTTACACTTGTCTGAGGCTACACTGAGGGCTCCTTCACACATGCAGAATCCAGCCGTGGGAGCAGCGGCGTCCGCGCATACCTTGTCGCTTTCATCTGTACTGTGGATGGTTGCACAGCGAGGCGTCGGGACATGCGCAGTACAGATTTTTCTTTTAAACGGCTTTCCCTGCGTCATTGCCTAGCGATGACGCGGAATCCGCGACCTTTCCGCAACATCATTGCAGAAGGGCCGCGGATCGGACAGCTTTTATTGACTTCAATGGAAGCAGTCCGTGCGGAAAAATGGAGCATGCTGCGATTTTTCCTCTGCTTACGTAAACCGCTATTGGTTTCCACAAGTGTGGAGGAAGAATCGCTTTCCCATGGGATGCTATTGGCGCTATATGCTGTGGATTCACGGTGCAGACGCCCACAGCGGATTCCGCAGCAAATATCTGGTTGTGGACAGGGGGCCTAAGGGTGGTTTAACATGGACAGAAAATCTGCTCGTGGCCACAATTAACATGTTGGTTGCCCCTTGATAATAATGTGTACGCGGACAGATTATCGCTACATGTCATCTGCATACTCCGCGTGGAGATTTACCTGCGGAGCGGATCTTTCAGAATACAGTATGGCCATTTCTACTGCAGAAGTTATTCTGGATTTTCCCCAATGACTTCAATTGGGAATAATAATCTGGAGTCTAACCCTAATGTTACGGATTTTGCAGCTCTTAACATGTAGGATCACTAGAGCTGCAAGCAGAGGAGATCCAAGACCCTGATAATACAGCACCTGCACAAGCAAGTGAGGGCATGCTGGGAGTTGTAGTCTGACAGCATGTTGGTAGTACACCCAATCCTCATGTTTTACTGCAGAACATAAACCACCTGTTATTCGCAAGTTGCTGCGGAACTACAAGTCCCAGCGGGGAGCGCAAGTTTGTTTTCTGCAGTCTCCTCCGAGAAAAATCGCAGCACATTACGTCATCACCGTGCGCCGCCACTAACCTGCCGCTGTCCTCTCCGCCAGGACACGGGTAGCCCTGACCGACCTGAGCACCGCACACCACATCCCGATCACCGGCCAGAGGTTATGGTATCACGCCTGAGCTCATGGACGCCGCCATATTGTACACGGCTTGTGGTCTCGCTGGTGACGTCATGCCCGCGACACGACAAGGGCGGCACACGGGCGCCATCTTTACTCTTGGCAAGAGTAAACTCCAGTAATACTGCTAATTACCAGTGGCCACAACTCTACAAGCCTTACAGATACCTGTATGGATAATTATATCACACGCTGTCAGATTATTAGTTGTTGAGCGCATTAAAGTGAAGTCTTGGTATAGGGGTCATATCACAGATCCATATTACAGACGTGTTACAATGAAACTGGCCTTAAACGCTGTGAAATATAATTGTCTATTCAGGCTACTTGCGCGCGGACGTTTTTTCCGGACGATTTTCGGAATGGAAAATCGGTGCGAAAAATGGATGGAAATAGAACCATTCATGTCAAGAAAGGCACAGCATATCCTATTCTTGTCCCATTCTCAGGAGAAAAAATGCACGTCAATGTGCGGCGTTCAGCACAACGGAAGTCCGTGTATATTGCAATACGAGTTGCGCTCGAGAGCATCTGGGGCAACTTTTAATTCATTTTTTACAGGATTCTATAGAGGAATGAAAGAAACACAGCAAAAGATCCATATAAAAATGTCTAAATAGAAAAATGCCTCCCAAGAAATGCTTGCAAAGAAAATCACATGAAATTGATGCATTTTTACCAACTGAAAACTAAAAAACACTAAGCAAGTATCTGTGAAGGAAACTCACACGTAGGCCGGGCTTAAACGAGCGTATTCTTGCATCATGCAGGCTGCGGGATACGCAGTGACTGCTGGCTGCGTGCAACTTTTAGCACAAATTCTGCGCTTAAGGCCAACTTTACATAGGCGTTAGGCTTCTTTCACACGAGTGCATAAATGGCAACGTTTTTACGCCTGGCCAATATATGCGACCTCTCAGCATTGGTTTCCAATGCATCCGTTCACATAGGCGAATATATACGGCACGTAAAAACATTGAACCGTGAAATATGGAACATGGAAATATGCACTGATGCATATACGCTGGGCAAAAAGATAATTCTGGAACTGTCTTTTGGCCAATATACATCCGCGGGTCCCATAGACTTCTATGGGAGCAGGGGGAAAAAGGGAGGGAGAGGCATTTTTGCAGCGGTGCATTAGAAGTCATTCAGAGGATTTAAGTTGAGCGACGGTTTCCGGGGTGCAACTTATTTTTTCGCTAAAAACCTTGCTCCGGTCGTGTGAATGGGTGAAAAAATGCTAATTACCCTGGTGGTAACAAGTCCTTTCATGCACTTTTACGGCGCCGTCAAGAAAACGTAAAAACACCTACGTGCGCGGGAATGAGCCCTAAGCTTGTTTACACATGGATTTGCACGATGGGCGTTGTGTTTTTGCACGCGTTTGTGCATACTTTACTGTATATTTTATGTGCATGCCCTGTGTATCTGCGCACGCAAAAATAAATGGAAGCATGCTGCCACTGATTTCAATGGGCAATTAAGTTTAATATGTGCTATTTTTGTGCTCAATAGGCATGAAAATAGAACATGCTGTGTTTTTTTTCCCGCAAACGAACTGCACACACAAAATATGCTCATGTGAACAAACCCATTCTATTCACTGCGAATTACACACAAAGGTCTTATTCACTTTAACAGATATTTTATGTGTAATACCAAGCTTGGACACTACAGTAAGAACAGAGCTGTCTGCAGAAATCAGCTTAACACACAAGCACATGGACACACAGCTGATCAGTGGGGATTCCAAGTGGCAGATCCCTGTTGATCTACTATTGATGGCCCATCCTGCGAATAGGCAATCAATAGTTTGCAAATGGACAATCCTTCTATATGCGAAGCATTATTGGTAATTAATCCTTTGCTATAGGAGTTTTTACCCTGTGAAACTACAGCTGCCAGTTTATGCTGAGAGTTGTAGTTTTATAAAGTAGAATTCTGCAAAACCTTAGGCTGGGTTCACACAGGGCAGATTTGCTGCGGAAATACTGCGCCGAATTTCGCCGCGGCAAATCCGCCTGCGGACGCTAATCTCGGGATTAGCCAGCCATGTGGACGAGATTTCTCAGAAATCTCGTCCACATGGGACGGCCAATTTGCTGTGGTAAGTCAGGCTGGAACCGCGGCTGCGGCCGCCACAGCCGCGGTTTCAGAATATGCAGTATGTCTATTTTTTTTTATTTCTGCCGCAGCCGCGCTCTCCTATATGGGAGCGCTGGCCGCAGCGGAAGAGCGAGCGGCCGGGCCACTTCAAAGCCGCTGCGTGTTTTTCCACGGCGGTTCTCCCGGCGGAAATCTCGCGGTTTTTGCTGCGGCCAAACCGCGGGATTTCCGGCGGGAATACGCCTCGTGTGAACCCAGCCTTATTGTTGCGTTGTGCCATCCATAACAGGTAGTGGAACCAGGGTGATGGTATTACGTAAGCCTTGTCCAAGTAGCTATAACTTCAGCTCTGTTGTTTGCCTTTTACCTGTAGCTGCAAAAAGTCCCTGTGAGATTGTCTGTTGGAAATACCTTACTGGGGCCCTCCTCTCAACTCTGCTGTAACATCTCCTATGGTGTATGGACTGATTGATCCACAGGGAGGTGTGCCCTGGTTTAGCCAATCAGCCATGGTGTGGGTATATTTAACTGGGTCACACCCATTCCTGGGTGTGGGTCATTCTGTAGTCTAGCTGTCCTGCTTGTGAGATGGGTGTAGTCTGTTGGGGGGGGGGGGTTTGGTGGTATTTGTTCTCCACCTGCAGGTGCTTGGTCTCATCTAAATGTATCCCTTCTATCTATAGGTGTGCAGGCACCTAAATCCATGTTGCATGCTCACCCCACACATGAAACAAGATATGTGTGTTGAGTACCTATGGGGTTTATATTGCATCTGTCTAGTTCTCTTCTCTTTCCATCTGTGGACAGACTCTGCGATGCAGTGGTGCTCTTGTCAGGATGAGTGCCCTGCTTGTAGGCAAGGTCCACTCCCCTAAAAGCTGCTAGGAATAACTTCCTTTAAAGTTTGTTGGTGTGGTCCATCTTGTACCGTTATGTCTTGGTGAGAACTCTTTTATTCGTTCGTGAAGGCAAGCTGGAAAAGCCTAGGTTGGACAGTTATCTGCGAACACAAAAGTGATGTGATGCAGGCAGAGCTAGAATATACATGGGCATCGAGTGACTCACAGGTGATGTCCTTTTGGACTTTTATTTTCTTCTCTATCTGGTCCAGACCTTCATGACTTCTAGCTAATTCTTGCCTCTCTGGCTTTTGCAGCCCAAATATCTGTCTCTGAAAATAGCACCACACACTATGTAACCTGACTAAAGAGCTACTTACTAATTTTTAACACAATTGTGCCCCTAAAATTCTCTATTTCCTCTATCTGTTCCAGACTGCCATGACAGCTTCTTTCAGCTGTGTCTCTATACACCCTTCTCCTTCATCCTGCTGCTATCTCTAATGCTCCTCTAAGTGCCCCCTACACAGTTACTTTTCCCCTGAAACAATAATGCCCCCTTTGTGGCCCCAAACTAATTGGCTGCCCCCCTTCTGTGGCCACAGTTAACTAGCCCCTTTTGTGGCCCCCACAATAGTTTTTGGTTGCCTCTGCTGCCACACCCAATAATTAGTGTTCCAGTGACAGTCCCTTCCGCTCTCACCTGTCCTCCCAACAGCTGGTAACACTGACCACAGCCGCCAATCCCTGTCTTCTGTGTTTGGACTGGCCACATCGATCACATGCTCAAATCATGTGATTGTGGCTTCCCGAAAGTGAGCAGAGACCGCCAGGATGGCAGCTTTAGTTTTGATTGGGTGGAGCAAAAATGGTGAATATTGTTTGTTTTTTTTTAGTTTTTTTTTTTTTTTTTTGTTTGTTACTGACCTCTTAAACAGGTGTTAGGAGCAGGTGACTGGGAGAGGAGGCCCAAAACCTGCCTACCGGGAAATCCAGGTGACTTGACAGATCTACAGCATTGTAAGGCCACTCTGACATGCGCTAGGCAAAACACTGCGATTCCGCTTCGTTTTCAGATGCAGAAACCTCACAGCGGGTTTTAGTGCGCTAAACGTGGAAAAAAAGAGCAGAAAGTGCCACAATTGAGCGCATATCTGTGAGGCCCCATTAAAAACAATGGCGCATTCAAAACGCCACTGTAATCGCGGTAAATAGCGCATGTATGAGAGTGGCCTAACGGTCCAGCACACAGAGGGATCCAAACGTTGCCTTTTATTTCCAAGCTAAGGGCTCCTTCACACGAACGTACGGTTACAGCGTAATACGCTGTACCAATTTCCAATGGGCAGCCATGTTGCCGCTCACATATATTGCGCAAAATACTGCAATTTTTATTGCGTTGGTATGTTTTTTTTTGACGCATATTATGGGCGCATACGTGCCAAGATAGTGCATGTTGATAGGCTCCCGCAGCAAATATGCAATGTCATTGTGTACCGTGCAGCACGCAGTAAATTGCGCTTGTGCGAAGCCGCCCTAAGGGAGAACTAGGGAAAATTAAAATCCAACGATGCCTATGCAATTGGGACTGACAAGCAGTCCTTGGGGTCACATTGCTCGGGACAGGTACAGAAGCGCCCAACATTTGTCCCAACATCTATTGCGCTTGTGCTTTCACACAGGAGTAATAGTTAGCCAAATGGTGGTTGAGCGCGCCGGAAGTCTTACGCCGACCCGCCTCTATTCGTTATGAATAGGCAGGCAGTCCAAAGATGACGGCCTGTTTACACCGAGTGGCTTCTTGCACATTAGTCGCTTTGTTAGGCTGGGTTCACACAGGGTGGATTTGCCGCGGTAATTGAGGCGCGGAGGTCCTAGCCGCAGCATGTCAATTTTTTTTTTTTCCCGTTGCGGCCGTGCTCTCTTGTATGGGAGCATCGACCCCAGCGGAAAAGCATGCGGCCAAGCCGCTCCAAAACCCGCGGGTTTTGAAGCAGCGCTTTCCTGGTGGAAATTTCACATTTCTTTACTGCGGCAAAACCATAAGATTTTTGCTGGGAATACGTCCCGTGTGACCCCGGCCTTATACGTCACTAGCGACTACTGAGTGATTTGTTTCTCGGTGTCCTGTTGGGTTCCGTATTTACGTGGGGCACCTATAGCTGAAAATTGTGTCTGCAATTTTTGCTTTTTGGGCTGATAGTTGTCCCGTGTAAAGCCGCCATTACTTGTGGCGTGTGATACTAAATCACACTAGAATCCGCCTTAGGCCTCCCTCACACGCACGGATATTTGCTGTGGAATCCGCGGTCACCGTCCACACCGCGAATCTGCAGCAAATAACACCCATTACTTCCTATGGAGATCCGCTGCTTCCTACACACAATTGCGATTGCCACTCGCGGAGGAAAAATGGCAGCATGCATCATTTTTATGCGGGCACCGCACAGACGACTTCCATTGAAGTCAATGGAAGCCGTCCGACCT
This sequence comes from Eleutherodactylus coqui, assembly GCF_035609145.1. Classification (NCBI taxonomy): domain Eukaryota; kingdom Metazoa; phylum Chordata; class Amphibia; order Anura; family Eleutherodactylidae; genus Eleutherodactylus; species Eleutherodactylus coqui. The sequence continues at coordinate 60,451,158 of NC_089840.1, read as the reverse complement.
GCAGCCTGTCCGCAGTGAACATTTTGGACAGGTCGTGGATTACGCGTTGTCACCTAGCGACGACCCAGGAAAAAATTGGAAAAAAAACCTGTACTGCGCATGTGCGACGGCGAGCCTTCGGGTCCATCCGCAGTACAGAAAAGACGGCGACACAGCGGATAAGTGCGGACGCCACTGCTACCAGTGCCGGTGTCCACTCTGCCGTTTGTAGGGGGCCTTATTTGGGCACTACCTGGTGGTATTACTGAGAACTATATGCGGGTATCATTTTGGTCACGCGGTAGCGGTATCCTTTTCCTGCTGTATGTTATTTGCAAAACCACAATATTATTGATTAGTTGTGCACTATATATTTGGACAGCACTGAACGTTGCGGAGTACGACATATTTGAAAACTGCGAAAGATTCAGTCTTTTTTGCGCATAGTAACCAATCACAGCGCAGCTTTCTTTTCCTATTGTGCTCTGGTAAAATGAAAGCTGCGCTGTGATTGGTCGCTATGGGCATCCAAGACAATTTTTTACTTTTTTTTTAAAACAGTTTTCAGAAAACTGCTCCCAACCAACACCTTCTATCCTCCCTGCAGCCCAGTTCCGCCTCTACTGTCCCCACAAGCCGCTGACAGCTCTGCTCCGTACTGTACTGCCTGCCCTCTTCTACTATGGAGTTCCCTGACACTACACGTGCGGGAGGCGGTGATGTCACTTCCGGCATGTGATCCCAGCCTGAGCCCGGCCCTGCACTGTGCACTGGGAATCCTCCTCTTCATGGTTCCACGGCCGAGGACTCCCGGGTAAGTTGCTGACAGCCGCTGCTGCCGTCATCCCTGTGTAACTGCTGCGTCCACTGCCAGATCAGGCTGTATGCCCCCTATAGCGATGAGGTATAGGCGCTGTGCTGCTGAGTGTCAGCTGCTCCATTGTAATAGACAACAGCTCCGGTGCAGGACAGTCACAGCCATTGCTGGATGGAACAAGGTCGTGATTAATTAGCCCTGCAAAGAGCTCCTGTGCAGATCCCCAGCCCTGTGCACCTGTCAGCAGCAGCAGCCCCTGCACATCCGCAGTGCATGTCCCCATCCATCACTCTGACATCATTTCTCAGAAAGCACAGCACTTCTGCCGGTACAACATGGGCTTTTTTTTAATCGGTATGGCAGATGATCCCATGCATTGAAGGTGGTTACTAGGAGAGCAGATCTTGACCTTGTGCTTGCCTGGTTCCGGTACATGCAGGGTTTGCATCACACATCTGCAGAGTAGAATGATGGAAAGTATTGAGTTCTGCTCCTCATCCGTGTATGTACTGCAGTGTGCAGAAATGGTCCCATCTTGATTGTTTTCGCTATGGAGCGCCTTTTTCTTACCACTGTGTCCTTTCAGCGTTCTGTAAGTCATGTTTGACTTCTGCTGTCACATTAGGTGCTTAAAGTGGTCACCATTAACCCTTTCCAATCCAATTTGTATTCTGGTTTTCCTAGGGGGCTTACTCTTTTTCTGCTGTTATACAACGGCGCTATCTGCTGGCTAAAGCCAGTACTGCATGATGTGACATGCTGGATAGGCTCCGACAGCAGAGAGGCTGGCAATATACAGTAAGAGAACCCCGACGGCCATCTTCCAACATCGGAGCTGTACAGCCTTAAATCATAATGTCTTTAGATGTCAGACAGCGGATTGGAAAGGGTTAACATCCAGACACTTCTGCTTTCAGCAAAATACTACACAAACAACATTGGTCGAAAATCAAGCGTGCCTCTGCTGTTTTATCTGACTCCCCTGACGGCCACATGGTAGCTTTAGCAATCCTGCGACTGCTGATGTTTTTAAAGACTGTATATTGCTTCCATATACTTAATCTGGAGTTTTTAAAAAGGCATAGATTACCACTGTTGAAGTGTTTATACATTTTTTGGGAGAGGGGAGGGGGAGGGGGGGTTTAGTTTTATATGGCCGAGCGTGATATCAGACCGTGAAGCTCAGCCCAATATCACGCACATGCAATATTCCCGCAGATGCCTCCCATCACTTCAGTACAGTTGCAATCCTCAATCGGCAAGTGTTTCCCATTGTTTTCAATAGAAAACCTTGCATCCCGCTCACAAGCACATCGCAGGCTGTGCGATGCATTTTCCGTCCCCATTGCAAACAAAGGGCGATGTGTTCTGAGGGAACACCCAAAAATAGGATATACCCCAATTTAACCACCCCCCCCCCCTCCCCCTCCACCCTCCGCAACCCAATGGGTGAAAAACTCGCTCATGTACACGACCCTATTTAAAAGGATGTGGTTCATATTCATGTGCCTCAAATCTCGCATGATTTTCGTGGCCGTGTGAAAGCGGCCTAAGACTCCAGAGCTTCAAGACCATAACCCTAACCACTGCGCCACCATGCAATTTTGAATGCATTCTAGGGTGGTACAGTGCTACGAGTTACTGTTGGTGGCTTACTCTTTAAGAAAACTTGTTATAAGTTATGCCGTAAGTGCGCCATTGGTTGGGACCCCGCCTATTGGAAGACTGGTGGGCAGGATGGATTTATGTAGGAGGAGACAAAAGTTGAGAAAAACTGCACATATGGGGAATTGGGGAGCATTTAGATGGAATGATATTCATTTGGCCTAAATGCGAGCCAACAACTGAATGATGAATGAGAATCGGTCGCTTTTCATTCGTTTATTTAATTGTTTTTTTTTCTTAAGCGCACTCTTTGATTTGAAGGGGTGAGAATCGAACCTAGACAGGATGCGCTGCGTCATATGAATAGAACAATTTGGAATCAATGTGTTCCATGCGGGTTCATTCTTGTTAAAAATCGAACTTTACTTGCATGGAAAAAACGCCCATGTAAATAAGCCCTTATTGAAAAAGTACTCTCCCCGTAGCTAGAGGGTGTGCAGCGTCTCCCGATGAGCATCAGGCAACTCAAGATGTGGCGCTGGAGAGGGAGCGGGACCTGAGCACCTAGCGCACCACCCTGCATAAAGAGGAGAGCCCACACCATGGCAGCCATGACACCAAGGACTCCTCGCATCTTGCTGGCTGTCAGTGGGAACGTGCTTGACATGACCACAAACTTTATGGGCCTGTTGAGAGGAGGGCAAAGGGCTGGATTTGGGGGTCTGTGTTGTGAAGGCAGGGAAGTGTCTGCACTGATTAATCTTCAGTTTGGCCCTGAACATTATTCTGGGGCCCTGACCTTCTAGTCACACCCCTGGTCTGGTACTACAGTATTGGAGCGTTTGACTGTTAGTGCCTCCGTAAGGCCTCTGGCACGGTGTTTGAGGCCATGTGCTGTCCACGGTCATCCACTAACAGCCCATGGCCCGATTATAGACCTATAAGGCTAGGTGCATGAACATTTTTTTCACATGGAGCGATGGTCTGCATGAATAAACTCGCTGTGTAGAATCTGTAAATCTGACAGCACACAGATGAGTGTCCGTGCGCCGTCTGATGGGAGCTAGGGCCATGCACACCCCGAATGAATAACCAACTAAATTCAGGAGCCATTCTATTTTCTGCACGGATCGGCCTGTGTAAACAGGCAGTTGTTCACTTATGAATGGCTACCTGCTTACTGTGCATGGAGGCGGACGGGCCGGAACGATCTCCATCCAGCTTCACCTTCTTACCCACCGATGATTGTCCCTGTGCAGAATCACAAACGATTATCGCTGGGACGACCGTCGGACATCTGCGCCCAACAGATCGTCTTGTGTAGAAGGGCCCTTAAGTGCGTTGGGGCTAGTGTGCACTCAGCCTAACGCCAAACCCTACAGGTATTGCATTGTACAAGTCTGAGGATAGTGCTAACTGGCTGCATCTACAGGGGGCCACAGAAGTATCCCGACACTGCACTCTTAGGAAATCTGTCTGTTGCCTGTAGTAATCAATCACAGCGCAGTTTTCATTTTACCTCGGCAGTAGTAATCAATGCCAGTCAGCTCCTGCAAAAGCTAATAGTCTTGGGGTGCAATAAAAGAGGTATAGGGGCGAAGGATGAGAACATTATCCTCCCACTATATAAGGCACTTGTCAGGCCTCACATGGAATACTGATGACCGTTCTGGACACCGGTGCTCAGGAAAGATGTTACAGTGCTGGAGGGGGTTCAAAGAAGAGCAATTAAACTAATACATGGAATGAGGGGACTGGAATACCCAGAGAGGCTATCAAAATTAGGATTATTTACCCTGGAAAAAAGATGGTCAAGGGATGACCAAATAACTATGTATAAATACATTAGGGGATAATACAAGGATCCCTCCCATGATCTGTTTACACCCAGGACTGCGACGGTAACAAGAGGGAATCCTCAATGTTTAGAGGAAAGAAAGCAGGTTTCATCACCAACACAGAAGGGGGTTCTTTACTGTAAGAGCAGTTAGACTGTGGAACACTCTGCCTGAGGAAGTGGTGATGGCAAAATCCATAGAGGAGCTTAAGAGGGGACTAGATGTCTTTCTAGAGCGCTATGATATTACAGAATCTAGACATTAAATAACCAGCGGGTTGTTGATCCGAGTTTTACAGTCAGGTAGGAACTTTCAAACATTGATCTAGGGATTATTCTGACTATTATGGAGTCAGGAAGGATCCCCCCCCCCCCCCCCCCCCAATGGGCTAATTGACTTCTCGCGCACTGGTTTTTTTTTTTTGCCTTCCTCTGGAACAACAAGGGTGGGGGGGGGGGAACAGGCTGAACTAGATGGACATTGTCTTCTTTTAGCCTAACATACTATGCTGCTATGTATAAGAAATGAGCTGTGCTGTGATTGGTGGCCCACCCTGTAGTACAGTGCACCCTTCTTTTTAGTCCCCTGTTCCTTACGTGGAGGCTGTGTTTAGCAGGTGCACTCCACATTGCTCCTCTTTACATGATGGCGGCTTATTATCTCGTGCACTTTGAGCTGTTTTCCAGCGTTTAGTCATGAAAGACGAGCTTTTACTTCCATTTGTTTCCTCTGCAGGATTCTACTACTTTGTCTTTCATTGTTGCTCTTTTGATAATGACTCTTCCTTTTCGCTCGTCTTCATAAAACGGAGAGTCTGCGACTTTTCCCTGTTGTAACGCAGATGTGATTATTACAGACGGATCTACCTGCTCCTCACCTGGTAACTTCACACTTTGTTTTATTATTCTCCTCGGAACAGACAAAGCCCGTGTTATATCAGAAGCTGTGAGACACGAGCGCAACAGACACTTTTCACTATTGCTGCTGGCTGACCCTTCGTTTTTTCCCAGCATGTCAGTGACATGTCCGTTAATGGAAATCTCACACGTTTTTCTATTTTTATCATACTACGCACAAGTAAGAACCTGCGGTACCGGCATTTGTTTTTTAAGCTCAAATCGGCAATTTTGAAGAGTAGGCTGAAAGTACATACAGATATTGCTGGGTTAAAAAAAGTGTTAATCCGGAAACTGCACACATTATTTGGACCTAAACTTTTTTTTTTTTTTTTTTCAATAAGGGTGGTTGCACTCGGGGTTCTGCTTTCTACATTCAGAAAGGGGAATCACCGCTGCCGAAGGGCTCCCTCTCACAACGGAAGTGAATAGCGCTGAACAGACCCCTGTTGACTATAATGGTGTCTGTTCAGTGTAAATGCTACCAGCGACTGAATGATAAGCCAACAAATTATTGTGCGTTAGTCAGTTTCGGCCGGCAACGGAAACGTAACAACCATCGGCCTGTGTGAACAGGCAGTCCTTAATCGGAAAGACTGCCTGTTTACTGTGAATGGAGGCGGGTGATTTTTATACCTGGATAAAGTGAACGATTCTCATTCAGGCATTGCCCCCCCCCCCCCCCCCCCGACCCTCCAGCAGGCTTGTACTTAAGGTAGCTTATTCTGTACGGTGCTGACGAGTGACGTGCCCTTGTGGATCCTGCACTGTATGAGAAGGCTAGGGACAAGAAGCATAAATGGCGCACAATTTAAAATACTAGCAACCGTCTTCTTAAGGCCGCTTTCACATGGGCGACAAAATCACACGATTTTGTCTCGATGCGGCAGCGCTACAAATTGCATGTATGTGAAGCCCATGCTTTTCAATGAAGCCCGATGTTTCATTGGAAAAACTGTAGCATGCTCTGTATAGCTGCAATTTGCGATGTTTTGTAGCCTATGTTCTCCTGTGGAGCCTCCGTTTCTGTTGTGCGATGCAACTGTTACAGTAGGAAGTCCTACTGTTTGAGCCCTAAAATTACTCCTAGCTGCATTAAAAAAAAAAAAAAAAAAAAAAAGAAGCAATACATTACCTAACAGCATACTCGTCTGTAGTCTTCAGCCAGTGCTTTCTGCTCAGGGGTTTCAAAAACCCTGCCTCCAGGAAGCGCTGGCTCTGATTGGTTGAGCCACGGTGCTCGAGAACCAATCGCAGCCATCGCATTGAATACAGTGATTGGTTCATCAAATGCTGCAGTGATTGTTACTCAAGCACCACAGCTCAACTAATCGCAGCTATCACCTTAAATGCAGTGATTTGATTCTCGAGTGCCACGGCTCAGCCATTGTAGCGCTCGAGGAACCAATCACTGCATTCAAGGCGATAGCTGTGATTGGTTCATCAAGCGCTGCAGTGATTGGCTGAGCCGCAGTGCTTGAGAACCAATCACTGCATTCAATGTGATGGCTGTGCTTGGCTGAGCCATGGCACTCAAGAACCAGTCATTGCAGTGCTTGAAGAACCAATCACAGCCATCACATTGAATGCACTGATTGGTTCTCGAGCGGTGCAGCTCAGCCAATCGGAGCTGGTGCTTCCTGGGGGCAAGGTTTTTGAAACCCCTAACCAGGAAGCGCTGTCTGAACACTAGAAACAAGTGTGCCGGAGCTGCGAAGAAGTATGGTGGAGCAGACAGCACCTGTTAGGTGATGTATTGTTTTTTTTTATGCAAACATGGCTTATTTTTAGAGTAGGGTTTATATTTCAACCCCCCCCCCCCCCCAAAAAAAAAAAATCCTGGCAAATGAGCGCTACATAGTCGCGATATCGCCGCGAGAAAACGCGGCAGTATAGCTGCAATTTTCTTGCGGCCACCTGTGTGAAAGAGGCCTTAGTGTTGTGGCCTGTTGCGGGATTCGAGAACCACCGGTGTCAACCACCGTTTTATCACCATAGCAGTCGTGTTGATATAATGATATTACTAGGCTTCGTCTTAACACGAACTTGTATTTCCGGAGGTCGACTGAAGCTACGAGCCCGTATCGTCAATCAGCAATGTTACTTTACAGCTTGCCCCCCGTATAATGAGAATCGGTGTATTGATTGACTGTATCTGATTTAGCGTAGAACGATTGCGCCCGTTTCCAGAATACTGGTTGAATTCATCAGCCTGAGCGGAGTTTCCTCTGCAGTGTGAAACAAAGAACGTACCTTTCGGTGAGCATGAGAAAGGTTTCAGACAGCCGCATGTTGTGAAGTTTTATTGCACGCTCTGGAGAAGTCAATAAATAATCACAATCTCTATTTAAAAGCTTACGTGTGGAACAGTTAGGAGCCGGCAGGGGAGCGGAGATTTCTGACTGAAGGAATTTATAAAAGAAAACCCGCTATGCCGAACACTTACATTAATCTCAGAGAAACCTGTAATGCTGCCGTAGCTAAATTAGCAGACTGCATTGGTAAAGCAAAAGGGCAATGGAGTCTTAAAGGGGTCAGACGATAAAAAAAAAAAATCTAGTTATTTATATAGCGCCAACTTATTCTGCAGCGCGTTCAGGTAATTTATTTATTACCCCAACCAAGTTGGGTACTCGTTTTATCGACTTGAACCAGCGGGGATTGAACTTGCAACCTTCAGGTTGTGAGCAAGAGCTTAGGACTGGTATGCTGCCATAACAATCTACACCTTACAAGACGCTATATATAATTTTTTTTTTCTAACCGTAAAATGTTACAAGATATAAAAAGGCGCACTTACTTACTGATTTGATTTCCCCCACCATTCCAACCACAACTCTTGTTTTCCCTGCTGGGTTTTATATACGTGGCTGCAGCAGTGATTAACTTGTATACCTATGCGGCCGTTGCAACCAGTGCCCAAGGTTTTTTAGGGCTTCCTAATTTATCGTAGGTCAACAATATCAGACTAGTGGGGGTCTGCCTCTGAGGATCTCCGTCGATCAAGTTCTGAAGTGGCTACAGCGCTGTCCATTTTATAGAGGCTGAGCACTGGTACTGAAGCTGAGTTCTATTCACTTGGACGGCACTGAGCTGCTCTCAGGCCTTGTGATGTCGCAGGCCTGAGCAAAGGCCATGGTGCTCACGGGAGTGCTGGGGTGTCTTCAGTTAGCAGATCGGCAGGGTCACTAGAGGTGGACCTTCACTGATGTGAAATTGATGACCTCCATGATCTCATAATAGGTTATTAATACTTTAGTCCCCCAAAGCTCCCTTTAAAGGGCATCCTCCAATCTCAAGACAAAAGTCTATCCTGGCATCGGATAGGGTCTATTACCTGTAGATGACCTTCTTGGTGGGCTCTTTGCTCTCCTGGTTCCGGGTGATGTTTTTGGGCAGCTAAGATGACCACCGTTATCTTCAGGCAGGGTCACTAGAGGTGGACCTTCACTGATGTGAAATTGATGACCTCCATGATCTCATAATAGGTTATTAATACTTTAGTCCCCCAAAGCTCCCTTTAAAGGGCATCCTCCAATCTCAAGACAAAAGTCTATCCTGGCATCGGATAGGGTCTATTACCTGTAGATGACCTTCTTGGTGGGCTCTTTGCTCTCCTGGTTCCGGGTGATGTTTTTGGGCAGCTAAGATGACCACCGTTATCTTCAGAAGCTAATTGCACATAGAGCATTGGTAGGGAGAGTTCTTCCAGGATGCTTGGCATCAGTGGTAAGACGACAGTAGATGGGAGCTGTGATGCGGTGTGTAAATAATACGTGGGGGCGGGCTGTGGAACCCCATCTTTCATGTGTATATTACTAAAGTTTAGACTTTACTATTCTTTCCCATAAGGGAATCACACATACAGCAATCCTTGATAAGGACTGATCAGAACTGTCCCATACAATTCCAATAAGCGGTATATATTAAGGATTTACTGTGTATGAGATTCCCTTAAGTAAAAAAAAGGTGTTTTTGGTATTTTTATCTTGTTTAGCGACAAAAACAAAGAAAAAAATTCAAGATAGATTGAGAACAAATCGAGACTTTAATTTTCGTCCAAATCGCCCAGCCCTAACGAATGCTTCCGTTTGGGGGTTCTGCCATGGCGCTGTTTACAATACCTGTGATGGAACCCCCAGATGGAATTCCATGGTGCAGTGTAAATGCTGTGGGAGTGCTTGAGAAGAGCGCTAGTGCGTGAGCGCCAGCGGACGCAATTCACAGCTAGTTGCTGGGCTGAAAGTGCAAGTCCAGGTGCGGACCAACAATTAGTATTAACATCCGAGTGTGAGGCCTCATGTCCACAGGCGGTTGGATTCCGCCTACGGGAGCCTGCAGCAGGATCCGGCCCTGCCCGCAGCCATGGACATTTTCTTACCTGCCCGGATTCTGTGCAGGTCTACTCTGTCCTGGCCAGATCTTCTTTCTTCTGCATGGCAGATGTGTGCGGATGTGCTGCAGATCGGACGGTTTCCATTGACTTCAATGGAAGCCGTCTGTGCGGGATCCACAGAAAATGGAGCATGCTTCAATATGTTTTCCAGACCGAAAGGTCCACAAATCAAATCTGCATGCTTTAATGTATTTGCGGACGCCCATGCATCCTTATGGGCGGCCTGATTTGCAGATCTTCTGCTCAAATTCCGCATATCCGATCCGCCCATGGAAATGAGGCCTTAGTAGTACTCCAGTAAGGCCGTATTCACATGGCTGGTACCAGTAGCTCCTGAGAATCTTGGGTGCAGCGTGAAATTAAGTGCAAACGGACTGCAGTCTATGTGCTGTCTGATGTATGGGACACCGCACATTACACTTTCTATTCTCATTCAAGAATCGGACATGCAGCGTTTTTTTTCCCCTTGCATCGCCACATGTCCTATCTTTTGACGCATCGCTTCATTCATTGTTTTCAGTGGGGCAGGCGGCAGCATCGCACCACATGCTAGCTTTCCCTATTAAAAACAATGGTAGATACTCTGTGATTTCCCACCCCCCCCCTACTGCCTGATTGCTAAGCGGTTTTGACATAAAAACGCCTCGCATCCGCGAGGAAATTGCATGCTGGCAAGCGTAATATAGGGCCCGATATCGCGCTCGCCCGTGTCAAGTTATCCTTGGACTACCTACACGAGAAACTCAGCCCGATAACGCGCTCGCCAACGTGTGTTTTCACAGCAATGTGAGACGTTTTGCGAGCAAAAATGCCTCCCATCATTTCTGGGAAGTAGCAATCCTTTGGCTCAACTTTCAGCCACGGGTGTAAGCGTGGTCTTTAGTCTTATAAATACGCTGCGCATTTACACAACCGAAAATTGATTATATCCGTGTTTTTGTTTGTTTTTTTTCCTCCTGCTATGGGGTGTTTTTATGGGCGCAAATAAGCTGCGAATTTGCATGTCCAAAAAGAACTCAGATGGGCCCATTGATATCCTGTGTAAATATGCAGTAAATACACATTTTCTGCGTATTTGTGCCAGCCCATTTACATCTCTGGCCCACTGCGGTAATACGCACCAAAATAGGGCATGCCACAAATTTCGCACATTGCTTGAAAAAAATACTCATATGAGTGAACCTATTGAGATCAATGGGTTCTATTCACTCTGTATTACACACATACACGGCACGCTTAAAACGCACCACAAATACGCTCGTGTGAATGTGCCATAAAAGACGTCATCCATGTGGAACAGATTCTACCGTGTGAACACACCCTAATCTCACGCTCTCCCGTGTATAGGTAGCCCTAGACCAATGGCATAGCTAAAGGCTCATGGGCCTGGGTGCAAAAGTTTATCTCTTAACCCCTAAACACAGAGGCATAACTTAAGGCTTCTGGGCCCCAAAGCAAAACCTGTAACGGGGCCCCCAACTATAATATTTTATTCATAGTACTGGGCTCCCTATATGGAGAAGAGAGCCCCTTTAAGGCTCCTGGGCCCGGGTACAACCGCACCCCCTGCATCCCCTACAGTAACGCCAGTGCCTTACGCTGATTTTGGAATGCCCTAATATAGTGTAGTTGTATTTTAGGGAATATTTTTGTTTGGTGTGCATGTGGCTTTGAAGACCCCCTTCCACAGTTATTGCGCTGCACGTTTTTGGAGACTTGTGATACAGAAGCCACGCTATTAATTTAATTTCTGTTTAATTTTGTGTCCTCAAGCAAATTTTAGAATAAGTGCATGCCATAAATAAAACTGCAGCAAAAAAGTTCACGGAGTGACCTGGAGGATGATAATTACCCTCTCACCACATTCTAGCGAGTCGCTGTGATAAAAACAGCCATAAAGCAGGTACAGATAAAGTTTTATGTCTCCTTCTAAAAGTCTCCTTCTTCCCCATTGTTATATTTTACACATGGATGAAATGTTGGTATTTTTTACTGTTCGTCTGGCGAGCGGCGGCCGTTCTGTGTCAGCAGGATTTTATCACTGACGTAGCTGCACAACTGCTTTTGACACATAATTGCTGCGAACTTTGTAATTGAGAGGCATTGTATTAGGTAACGTAATTATACATAGCTGTGGCAGAGTTATGAGCCGGCGGTCTGCAGTCATTACCGAGCCCGGTGATCAATCATACCGCTTCTACTGCATTGTGCCTTATTGTTATTGGCGCTATACTCTGTCATCCTATCATGCCTCTCACTATTCAGACGTGGAACATGTCAAGTATAATTTCGGCATAAATAATGCACTTGTTATCAGTGCGGAGAGCGGCGCGCACACTGGAGACGGAATACGTTAACTTTTAATGTGTAATTTTTATGTGTCTTGCAGTGTAAAATGAGGCAAGTTTAGGGCTTGGAGAAATACTGCTACGATAATAGTCAGAAAATAATGAAACAACGCTCACCGACTGGAGGCAGAGATATAAAAGGGGAGCAATGCTGGAAATAAAGGCAGATATTCCCAGCAGGTCCACACTTTGTGGAGTCTGAAACATTAAAAAAAGCTTTCCGATTATCAGATAACCCCCTTTTTAACAAAACTTGGCTGATTCCTTCCAGAAACAGCGCCACACCTAGCCAGTGGGTTGTGTCTGGTATTGCAGTGCATTCATATGAAGTTTAAAACATAATTTTGATTGTAGTATCCTTAAAAACATCCTCATAGAAGAAGACTGAAAAATAAGGGGAATGAGTCTTACATGTTTCAAGCCTTACCAATTGGACGCTTCCTCATAAGGTCCTTCCCAACATTATCCAACATTAGTCTGTCATTCCGATTTTCCCCTTATGTTAACCATTAGGGAGGGGGAATGGGGACCTTTTTACACAAGCGGAAAGTTCGTGCCATACACAGTTAACCCTCTTCAATCCAATTTTGGATTCAGGGTTTCCTAAAAGGCTTTCTCTTTTTGCTGTTATACAATGGTGCCATCGGCTGGCTAAAGCTAGTGTGTGTGCGCCAGAGAGGCTCCAACAGCGGAGTGGCTGGCAATAGAGGGTAAGAATACCCTGTCGGACGTCTTCTGACATTGGAGCTGTTGAAGCTTCAATAAGAATGTAGGAAGATGTCAGACAGTGGATTGGAAAGGGTTAAAGATGCAGGTTATAGAGCGTAAATCCGCAGCTGCAGATAAAGCTGCATCTTTAGGTGTGTATTGCAAAAACTGTCCGCTATGGCTAAACGTTCCCATAGGAATAGTAGTGTCAACGGTATTTTTTTCCAACTTGCAGTGCTCCCTAAAATTGCTGTTTTTGCAATATGTAAGGGAAGTGTGCCCAATGGGTAGTTGACATGCGGAGACAGGTCCAACATATCTCAGATGTTTGGTGTAAACCCCGACCCTTGCCTAGTGATTGACGGCTCCGGCTCCCTTGGCACAGACGGTGCCTCCAGCCTATGAGCGCCGGAGCCGTCCGTCACTAGGCACAGTGCAGAGTTTGGGCTAAAGGAGAGAGAACGAGCAGTTACCTATTCCCATATGCAGTACTATATGCTTTATACCACTCTAAGATTTGCATATATTCAATACATTTCTAATAGTATCGGTCCAGTACTGCAGTTTTTTTTATATATACTGCACTTCATTAATCTCCCTGAGCTTGCCTCAACCTGCATTTGTAAGAGAACTGTCCACTGAGGGCATTTTACATGTTCTGTAATTACTGCAGTCCTATGGTCTTGGCTGTTGTCATATAACAGCCGGAGACTGAAATGCTGAGAGATGTAGCACACAATGGCGGTAATACGGATGAAGGTTGTTCTGCATTCTTCTACCCGGTCAGCCTGCATTGTGTTGTCATAGCCTAGCCCAAGGGAAATATGCATTATTCTCATGATTGCTAAAAACAAGGACAAAGAGCTTTGTATTATAAAAGAACTGGCAATAAATGAATAAAAGGGACATGGAGTATGTTATTTCCACTCAAGGCCGTAGGCACAGAGTGGTTTGCGGCCCTGACATATTGGTTGCATAATATGGGTTATACTTATCTGATAATGCACAGCTATAATCTGGAGCTTTCTACAGTACTATTGTCTGCTGGAATCCAAGATAGCCTGAAAATCAGTGTATGGTGCAATGGAGGCTCAGGCTGCTATTGTGTCCTCTTCCCTGCTTTAAACTGCAGCTCTCCATGTTCTTGATGATGGTATTAGTGTAGTATGTCTTCACCGGAAGTATGGGTTGGCAGGACTCAGCTACAGGTAATGCCCAGGTCACGGCAAAAGTTGCCAAAAGCTTCCGATTTGGCTCCCCCACACACACACACCTTCACAGATCCCCTCGGCCCAATCTGAGCTGCTGAGCGAGCCATCAGCCCCGAGGCTACAGACAGACCAAACTCCGAGCACCCGATCGGCCCTGAGCTCAGCAGCCGAGCGATTGATCAGCCACGCCCACGCGAGCGAGCTCTGAGCTGACGAGCGATCAGCCCCGAGGCTACAGCCACGCCCACGCGAGTGAGCTCTGAGCTGACGAGCAATCAGCCCCGAGGCTACAGCCACGCCCACGCGAGTGAGCTCTGAGCTGACGAGCAATCAGCCCCGAGGCTACAGCCACGCCCACGCGAGTGAGCTCTGAGCTGACGAGCAATCAGCCCCGAGGCTACAGCCACGCCCACGCGAGTGAGCTCTGAGCTGACGAGCAATCAGCCCTGTGGTTACAGCCACACCCACACAAGTGAGCTCTGAGCTGACAAGCGATCAACCCCAAGGCTACAGCAACACCCACACGAGCGAGCTCCGAGCTGATGAGCGATCAACCCCGAGGCTACAGCCACGCCCACACGAGCGAGCTCTGATCTGACGAGCGATCAACCCCGAGGCTACAGCCACGCCCACACGAGCGAGCTCTGATCTGACGAGCGATCAACCCTGAGGCTACAGCCACGCCCACATGAGCGAGCTCTGAGCTGAGGAGCGATCAGCCCTGAAGCTACAGCCACGGTCACCTCCGAGCTCCCGACCAGCTAGCGTATGTTTTCTTCGCAGCCAAAACTAGGGCTGCACATCCAGTTGTTCCAAGAAGGCATCATGAAAGCTGCTGAGCAGGAACCGGTAGCGCTTGGGAACTGGGAGGTAGGCGTGGCTGTAGCCTCAGAGCTGCTCACTTGCTAGCTCAGACCTCGTGTGTGCGTGTGTGTGCGTGTGTGTGCGTGTGTGTGCGTGCGTGCGTGCGCGCGCCAATCTGGAACTTTTGTCAGCTTTGGGCATTACCTGTAGCTGAGCCTGGCCAACCCATACTTCCGGTGGAGAAATGCTACACTAATACCCTTGTTGATTACCTAATGAGCTTGTGCTCATATATAGCATTCAGTGGATGTAGCTCTGAATTGTGCGATCAAAAAGGATTATTTTAAATGCGAGCAAACTAAACCACAACTAGGAAAAAGACTATATTCTAATTAACATATATACACTGACCACTTTATTAGAGATGCCTGCCCTCTCCTGATTGGAGCATCCCTGTATGTAAATTAGACATACAATCCCGGAGTGCAGCATAAAATCAAATGAGCACGTTTTCTGTGAATCCACGTTTTCAGTTCAAATCCACTTTAGAATTGGAAAATGAAGCAATTTGCAGGACTTCTGAGGAGGTCTGGTTATCGGTGCTAGACTAGCGGGGTCAGGATTTCATACACTGCCAACCTTGTGGGGTTTTCTTGTGAAACAGTGTCAACCGTATACAGAGAATGGTGTGATTGAGATAAAGGGATCCTGTGGGTGTAAACACCATCTATTAAAAGGGTCAGAGGAGGATGTCAAGAATTGTTCCAATGAACAGGCAGTGCACAGTCAAACAAATTGCAGTCGAATGCACAACTTTTTGTTCCTTAGCATAGACTGGCTCTAATAGTTATATTGTTGCAAACGACTCGCTTGAGTGTCATTGCTGCCCAAGAGAAACGGAAAGGCAAGACTCCAGTAGACAAAGTGCCAAAATGGATTGCTGAAGCAGTGGAAAAACATTGACTAGTCAGATGAATCCAGATTCTTGGGCATCGTGCTGATGGAAGGGTCAGAAAGTTGGTGCAAGAGACATAAATTGGTGAGCCCTTCCCATCAGTTCAGGCCGTTGGAGGTGGAGTTAGGACAGCTTCACACAGACGTATGCGCAATTGCACATGCTTCAGCACAACGTGTTTGCTCTATAAACATTTTTTTTTCTGTACACATATTGCGGTATGTTACTGTGCTTTCTGCACCTGCAGGGCATGTTTGTTTGCAAGCCGCAGACAAACATTGCATAATTTAAATAACTATTTAGGGTGCCTGCACACGAGCAGAATTTCAAGCGCGTGATTTTAGGCACATAATCCGCCCCAGACCGCAGCCAATATACTCCTATGAGGATCCGCAGTTGTCCCCAGACGGACGGATGTGTATCGCGTTTTTTCACGCGAGTGAAAAAATCTGCGACCTGTTCTAATTTTGGTCGGATCATGCGTGTGAAGCCTCCAATACAAGTGAATGGGTGCGTTTTTTCACGCAGTACATCCGCAGTGCAGCTGCGGATGGAGTCACTGGTTGCTATGACTACAGGAAGTAGGCGTGGTAGGAGGCGTCCCAGCACACAGCACAGAGCTTCACAGGCACATTTCAACTGCAGATCTGTCCTTTCAGTCCCCTCATCTACCAGAGAGCAGCCAGCAGACACCAGCCAGGGTGCACCCAGTACCTCCTTTTTTTCCTGGGGGGCTCTTCCTCCTCCGTTACCGCAGTACGTCCGAAAAAAGTTACATGGATCAACCATGCCCACAAAGACATCTGCTCACCGGGTGAAAGCATGTTGCCAGAATAATTTAACAGTGCTCACACAAGCAAGAGGGACAGAACGGAGTCTGGGTGTTGGTTTTTAAGCTGTTTTCCAGGGAATGGGCAGTTCTCTAGGGGTTGGGTTTACAATAAGGGTGTCTTCCGGATTTTTCTGCGCGTTTTTTTCCGCAACACATCCGCGTATATCCGCGCGTGATTTTTCACGCATCCGCACCTATCCGCAAGCACATTTAGGTACCATACGCGCGTGAAAATCCGCGAGTGGAATCCGGAACGCTCGTGTGCAGGCGGCCTTAGGCAAAGTTCCAGATGTGTATTTTCCAGCGGAATTGCGCAGCATACTGCACATGCATTTGTGCACCCCCATAGTCTTCTATGGGAACCTTTTTGGTGCGCGAATGTGCTCAAAAGTATAGTGTGCTGTTTTTTGGGGGTTTCTTTTGCTATTTTTGTGCACGCAAAATATGGGAATGTGTACGACCCCATTAACCCTTTCCAATCCACTGTCTGACGTGTAAAGACATACTGATTAAAGGATATACAGCTCCAATGTTGGAAGACTTCCGGCAGGGTATTCTTTATGTAGATTACTGGCCATTCTGTTGTCGGCGGCCTCCCCAGCATGTCACATACCGCAGTACTGTCTCTAGCCAGCAGATGGCGCCATTGTATAATGGCAGAAAGAGAAAGCCCCCTAGGAAACTCTGAATCCAAAATTGGATTGCAAAGGGTTAAAATAAATGAGTTCTGCTCTCTGCGTATTGCGTGTAACTTTTTGTGCACAAAAAAATGCCCTTGTAAAGGCATGAGGAATGTTTTCTTCACGCACCCTGTGTCAAATATTGCTGGAATCTTCGCCACGCCGAACTGCTGCGGTTCTGAAGGTCAGAGGAGGTCTGTTGCGCTACTAGATGGGTCTCTCAAAGAAAGTGGTCGTTCCTTGTGCACTGAGACGGACTAATAGGCTATTTGCTTGTATACTGCTTAGAGTAGAGTTCCCCATAGCTTGAGGATCCTTGGATCCCCGCCTAGAGTGCCATTCACTTTTTATACTAGAAGGATTATACAAGTAATGTGCAGTCTTTGATGGAGGACAAGTGTTGGGCCTTTAGATATAAGGACAAGGTGCATTTGGACCCTCATAAACCCAGTAAAGGGAATACCACTGATGGCCATTTACTGCTGAGATAGTCGTAATAATCCATCCCATTAAGTCATTAATTGTTCTTGAGTTACATCTGTAATTACTTTGTTTCCAGTTCCTGCATTCTTCTGAAGGTTATTTCTACCTAAAGGCACAGCTTGTGGCCCCTGGGTGCAGTAGGGCCATGGCTATACTGCATAACGACCAATAACGTTACACAGAAGGGGCAGGTACTCACATAATCACTTGTATCAATGTCCCAGTGACTCTGAAATAACAAAAAATTGAATCCGCTTTGCAAATGGCCTTAATTGAATAGTACCTTTTGTTATGTGACTACAGCTCCTATGGGGGGGCCATGTGTTTCCATATTAACGTACCACGAGCAAACGCTTCGTCGTCTAAGCCTGCAGTCCTAAGTCTTACCTTCTGTCCTCTGCACTTTCTTACATTCATCAGTCTCTTATTGCTTGCTAACCTACCAAAAGCAGATAAGTAGCAGATAAATATAACAGCAGGATCAGGAAAAGTCGCTTCATTTCCAATTCAGTGCATTCAAGGAAGGAAAAAAAATGGGCTGCAAAAGTGGACCTTCCCTTTAAAGGGGTTGTCCACTTGTAAACTATTGATAGCCTATCCCTAGGATAGGTCATCAATAGTAGATCAGTGGTGGTCTTCCGCCCGGGATTCCCCACTGATCAGCCTTTTTCTAGGCAGAGGTGCTTGCGCACAAAGCTGATTTCTGCAGGAAGCAGGCGGTTTCCATTCTCGCAATGTTTGGTATTACACTCATTCACTTCAATGGGAACTTTGCGTGTTATACCAAGCCTGGCCACTGCAGTGAGATTGGAGCTGTCTGCTTCCAGGTGAAATCAGATCAGTGCATTGGCCCGCCAAACGGCTGACTGACGGGGACCTGGGTGGCAGACACCCACTCTTCTGCTATTGACGAACTGTCCTATTGATAGGTCGTTAATCGTTTATGTTTGGACAGTCCCTTTGATTGCAAAGATATTATAATGCTCTAAGGCACTTTGACAGACAGATCTTTTTCTCATACTAAAAAAATTGCTGATCGGTGGCCATTTAAAAGGACATCACATTGAACAAGCATTGCCCATGCAAATGGTCGTATGAATGGTCATTACTCATTGCAGTTATTTGTCGGCAGCATATAACCTGTTTACATGAAGAGATATGCTGTACTGAAGTGAGAGCAGTCGCTGACTTATCCCCACCATTGTGTAACTGGCATGTGTCGTTGTGCCCATATTCTGCCCACCTAAAGTGCCCTTGTCAGCTCTGCTTTGATAGTAAATCCTACTGCTAATTCTGGAGCATATTTCCTTAGAACTCTTTGTTGTGCCATACCTCTGGTATACCTCTTGGGAATATAACCACACGTTGGTATTGCCATTGCGAATGGTAACGCCCAATTGTCAATTATTTCATACATGTCCAGGAGGGGATAATGTAAGAAAAGGTGCTCCTTTGTTTTTCAAGAAGAATATAAGTATTTACTAAAATATGTCATTTAGACTTGAAAGGTCTTTAATCTTTTGGCGAAGTCCACCATACATGTACGTCAGACATGTGCAGGGTTTGTATGGAACAGGCTCGGAAGTTGAACCCACTCCATACGTGGCGGCTGTCTTTAGCTCTCTATAGCCAGCCTATTAAGGCCTGCCTGTGGCAGGACTTAAAGTGACCCTCTGATCTTGAAGAATCCTAGATGACCACACCGCTTCTCTGACTACCTGCTAACATGTAGCACACTACTGCACCATGTGCATTAGGTTGTGAGAGAAGCAATGCGGCCATCTTTGTTTGTCCAGGCCCAGAGGGTTACTTCAACAAAAATCCTGCAGTAAATACAACATACTGCAATACTGAAATATTGCAGTATATTGTGTAAGCGATCAAACGATCGCATACGTAAGTCGCCTCGGGGGACTAAAAGAAATGAAAGTAAAGACGTGTTTATTAACGTTTATAAAGTGTAAAATAAGTAAAAAAAATATTTCCCAGTATTCACATAAAAAAATGTAAAGAAAAAAAAGAGGTTTGGGTTCAACTTTTCTGTAAAAGCCAGTCTATTAAAATAAAACATTAGATATCGTGTGTGATGAATGACGTAATAACAAATTACACAATGCCAGAATTGCTTTTTTTTTTTGGGGTTAACCTGCCTTTAACAAAAACAATGTACAGAAGCGATCAAAAAGTCATTATGTACCCCAAAACAGTACCAATAGAAACTACAGCTTGACTCGCAGGAAAAGCAACTTTAATATGACCTCAGTGATGGAAAAATGCGTGCCGCAATAATGTACCCCCACAGAAATGGCGCATTTGTCTTTTTTTTTTTTTTCCAGTTCCGCCCACTTTGAAACTTTATAAAGTTTTTCAGCACATTATATGGTACATTAAGGCCTCCTTCACACAGGCGACAAAGTCGCGCGATTTTGTAACATTGCTACGATGCTACAAATCGCATGTATGAGAAGCCCATGGTTTCCTGTGAGTTCCTTCACACATGAGATGTTTTGTAGCATGCTACAAAACGACACACAAACCTCGCAGGTCCGGCGATATGCCCGCGACACACTAGGTTTTGTAGCCCATGTTTCTCTATGGAGCCTTCCTCTCTGTTGCATCGCACGAAAACACGAGTTGGATGTGATGCGATGCAACTTTGACAGTAGCAGATGCTACAAAGTTGCGTGATTTTGTAGCGTCACATGCGACTTTGTAGCGCTACAAAATCGCGGTATTGCTGCGAGAAAATCGCAGCGATATCATACGGTGCAGCGATGCGATATCGCTGCGATTTTCTCGCAGCGATGCGGTGTCGCCCGTGTGAAGGAGGCCTAAGTGGCATCATTGAAAAATACAACTCGTCCTGCCAAAAACAAGATCTCTTGCAGCTATGTTGACTGAAAAGCAAAAATGGTATGATTTCTTTTTAAAGTGGAAAGGTAAAAACAAAAAGGGAAATATGGGCTCAGGGGGTTAAAAAAGTTGCACTTACAGGAGATCCTTAGTGAATGCGCTGACGGAAGGTCACGGTGACATGTCCTCTTTAAATAGATGTATTTTCTATTGGACCCAATAGTGTTTGGTGGATGAGATTTGCTCCAATTACCGTTTCTCCGTACTAGTCAGCTTAGTCATGGTTTTCAAGGGCTGTATATGCATTACGCTAGGAAATTCACAAAGCCTTTTGTCTGAGTGGGCTATAATTCATTTCTACATTTGCTTACATTTCCTCGGCAGCACTTTTACCTCCGACATTATTTTACTGTATGCTTAACTTGCATTTTTGGCCTTTTTAGCTTACAGTGCTTGGTGACATAAAGGCTCCCCTCCTCCGCTTCTAACACTTTTTTTTTTTTTCTTCCTGCGTCTACGATTGATTTCGTCTGGCATCAGATAAAAAAAGGTAGCGAGATAAATTGTAACAAAGCTTTAAATAAACAAAGAATGCCATCTGAGATGCCCAGCACTAGGGTGCCCTTTTCATTGGTTGCTATGGGTCTCTTTCCTACTTCCGAGCCTATTGTACAGTAAACAGTAGTTTGCTGCTTTTTTTTTTTTTTTTTAATGAAAACCAGTCAGTCGCCTTTTATGTGCACAAAATAGATCAGATTGGTTTCTGTAGAGTGGAGCCCATTATTGATTTCCTGCAGGTGACTTGCATGACTTGCAGCACCAAGTGGGCATTAGCCGAACAAATGTTTTTGATTGTAGATATCCCTATAGTGCCTATACATTGTAAAGGTCGCAATACACATTAAGTAGCTGATGGCCAAGCGTTCGTTCAGGCATCAGCTGTGTTATCCGACATCCCCATACACATTTCTGCTGTAGAGAGGAGAATGTTGCTGCCAGACACTTCTGGCAATGGCTTCCTTCCCCAAGGACAGAAATCCAACTTTTTGATCCTTTTCTTCTCCGACATCTGCCATAAGTGATAAGTCAGAAGGACTCCATGCACATTACATGAATGGCCTTACCCACCAAAATTGGAAAGTTTGGCCAATATACATCTATGCATAAGCGCCTTACAGCCCTCCCGTGGACTGCTGCCTAGCTGTCACTCCTGTGCCTAAAAGTGAATGGAAGAAAAGGAAAAAATATATAGTAAAAAAATTCTGTGCTCCTAGGATAGCCGTAGGAAAATTACAAAGTATCGCCAACCATACCACGTGAGTCTTTATAACACTTACTTTTTCTTTTCTTCTATTCTATACACTGGGGAGTGACTCTCTATCCAGAGGTCCCCCAGTAGCCATGCAGCGCCCCCCTTAATTAAGTGGATGCGAACAGCATAGGATAAGGCCGAATGAACATTTCTTGAAGGACCACAGGTGAGGCACCTGGAGACCCATAGTGTCTAGGAGCCTACACCAGGTGAGCACAGACCAATGCACCTGTAGGCGCTTTCCATATACTTTCTTTTATCTAAAAGTGAATGGAGGTGGAGTGAGCTGAGATCGTCCTGGCCCGCCTCCATTCACAGTAAACAGGATTTGCTCAAACATTGAGCGTTTCCTATTTATACAGGCTGATTGATAGTTGCTTGGTTTTTAGTTTTACTAAAAAACAAGCGACTCTGACAAGTGAACAATTTCTTGTCAGTGCCCTATTAGCAGCAGCATGTACACGGGATAATTATCGTCCAAATTCTGCTTCCAACGAGAATTTTAGGGACAATGGTGGTTAATGTGTATGGCCACCTTTTAGAGGTAGAAGCAAACTGAATGGCTTGGGCAGTTGGGCAAGCCTCGATTTTCCTCCCTGTATATGGCAGGACCCGGTAGTTGACCATTCGGATAAAAATGGGTGTCTGGGATAAGAAAAGGGCACTTAAAAAAATTTTTTTTTTTTTAGAAGCCACACTTTTGTCCAAAATCTGTGTCTGGTATTGTAGCTGAGCTCCATTCACTTGAATGTGGATGAACTGTTGCTTGTTTGGTTTCTAGAAAGAAAAAGCTTATAATTTTCTAATTCTAGACAACTTTAATCTCTGAAAGGAACAGCTTGGGTGCGTTCCGATGATTTGCTGTGAGTTTTCTGCAGCAGAAAAAATCTGCACCAGATTGTGAATTTTCACGCAAATTTTGGTGCAGATCTGTTACAAATTTCCTCTCTTCAGCTGAAGTCTGCTACAGACCTGCACAAAAATCAATGCCAAACTGAGGGGAGAAATCATAGCCTATATTCTGGCATATACCATGTCATAACGGCATTAAGCTTGTGGGTGATAGTGAACCAGCTGAATAGCCCTTGAAATTCCCTATTCGGAAAGGTCATATTGTTGTGTGGGGTTCAGATCTCCAAGTAATTCCTCTGTACTTCTTCAACTGTGTAGTATGGTACGGGTTCTGGTTGTTTGGCTTTAAGGGGCAAGACTTCGGTTCGGATACGGCTTTAAAGACCGACAATATGGAAGGTTTAATCAAATTGAGAATAGTGATGAATAATTGTCCTTCTTTTGTAAATTATTATTATCTATATACAAAGGGTAAAGGTTACAGCTTACACCACATCACAAAATATAAAGCTTGTAAATTACATCACATCATTATCTATATATAAAAGTTACAACTTACAGCACATCACTGGAAGACTGCAACATCTGCCTTAACAGAAAACCTTCTCCATGGAAGTTACCTTGCATAATTGGGAGGTAGCATCATTTAACTTGTATATCAACAGCCGGAGAACCCTACTTCCAAACGACACCAAGACAGAGAGATCCTCCAGGAAACTGGACAAGTAGAGCATACCCTTCTTACTTGTCTGAATGGCTTCTGGCTTGGTTCTGGAAAGTAAAACTTTTATACTATCTTGGCAATGAAACAGAAAAGCAAACCTATTGTATAGAATCTTTATCTAAAACATGCACAGGTGATCCTCCTCCCAGGTGCATGATAACTTGACTCTTTATTATGTGCTAACTTACATACACATCTTCATTTTGTTATACAGCCATAAATACCTCCCTAAACATGGACTTTAGTTCTCTGTCTAGGGCAGAAAATAATTCTTTAGTTCATGTATGTCTGAGAAAAGCAAAATAAGAGTCCAAATCACGCAATCAGCATATTCCTAACACTGGTATACTACACAGTTGAAGTACAGTAGAATTACTTTGGGGTCCGGTTCTCCACCTGGGTAGGGGATTTCGCTCATCTATTATCCCTCATTTTTCCATAAGCCTGAAGGAGGACAAACCAAGTCTGAGAAGTTCCTATAAAAACTTTTGACTAGTACTTAGAACCTATGTTTATTTCTGTCTAATAAGATTACATCTGAAATATCGACATCGAAATAAGTCTGTAATGCAAATTTTTTTTTTCTGTTCTTGAATTGCGTTTAAAGAGGACCTATCTGTTCTTCAGAAATGTCTGTTTTAGTAAATGTTTGTATTTCCCATGAAATAACAACAATTCTGGTGCATATTTTCTTATAGCGGTGTGATGGCATTTCTCCTCTTGACAAATGGCTGTTACTAATCCTCTTGTCAAAGTGATATGCTCCCAACAGTTTGATTAGTTAATGTCAGATTGTGTATGGATAATTCCCCTCCCCCTAATTTCTAGGCGGAATAACTGAGAAACGGCGCAAAGCTGTGTTCTAAGCAAAGAGCACAGAGTAATTCTCTCCCAAGGAAACTTAAACTTTTTTCAATAACTTTTTAAAGAGGTTGTTCGGCTGCCGGGCACCATTCCCCCTCTAGTGCCCATTGTGCTAAAATAACAAAAGGAGCAACACTTGCCCCTCCTGTGCCGCCACGATCTAGCAGTTCAGCTCTGCCATCCTGCCGGTGTTTGTTGTGGAAGATGTCACCAGAAATCATCTGACCACTGTAGCATCTCTGTTCCGAACTTTTGGCATCATGGCACTCGGAATGTGCGCCCAGAAGCCAGCAGAACAAGCGATCAGCGATTTTTCTGGTAACCTCATCTTCCACAACAAACACACTTGGAGAATGGCGGAGCTGGATCCCTGAGCATGAGTAAGTACAGCGCCTTTTGTTGTTTTATCACAGTAAGCACGATAAGGGGGTTGATGGCGGGTAACAAGACAACTCCTTTAATTTTTGTATGGTTCACTATAAAAATTGACATAAGCATTCTTCCCTTCTTTGTCTATCGAACCAACACACCTCTCAACAAACTGGACTGCACCTGTGATATCGAGACGCGATTGCCAAACAGGTGATTGACTCAGTTGAACACCATATGTTTATTGATCATGAATATGGGCAGAATAGGTTCATTTGAACACTGTCAAAGGGTATTTTGGAATAAGTATCGTGAAGGAATTCAATAATTGGTGAAATAATGTGGAACAACCAAAAGTGTTTTGACTCGCTGGAGGCCAGAAGATATCTGATTGCATGTTGCAGGGTGTGAAGGACCATTTACTGGCATTTGGTTTTTGGACAGAATTCTGTCCCATGACTGGATGGGGAGGATGTGTTAACTGCTGTTCTTCTCTGTCAATGTCCCTTTGATCTACTGGTTTGGGATCCTGTTTTTGGACCTCCAAGATGGCTACTACATCTTTTTTTTTTTTTTTAAATATATACTTGCCATTGCTCTCTGATTGGCCAGCACTAATCTTGGTAGTCAAGCATTACTGAAGCACTGTTGGGATAGGATAGTCTGAAGATT
Organism: Eleutherodactylus coqui; assembly: GCF_035609145.1. Classification (NCBI taxonomy): domain Eukaryota; kingdom Metazoa; phylum Chordata; class Amphibia; order Anura; family Eleutherodactylidae; genus Eleutherodactylus; species Eleutherodactylus coqui. The sequence goes on along the minus strand of NC_089840.1, from coordinate 60,425,960 downwards.
GCTTTGGCCATCTTGGACAGCTGAAAACGGGACCCAGAAAGTGGTGAAACAGAGGGGAATCCGCGCAAAAGACCAACTGCGTAATAATATAAGTTCTCCCTCACATCCAAAATCAAATTTTGTTCCCCTGAAAACAAAGGGTTTCTTTAACCCCTTAACAACACAGGACGTACAGTTATGTCCTGCACGTTTGGGGTATCGAAGGTTGACCCCGCTCCATACAATGCGGGTACTAGCCGTTTCTTATAGCTGACACCCACCCGCAACAGCTCCGATAAGCCGCACTGCTTATTGGAGCTGTTAACCCTTTAAATGCCACCATCAATTCTGACAGTGGCATTTAAATGCCCCGACTGATGATCGGGGGTCCTGTACAGCCCCCGCGATGAAATTGTGGTGGCAGCCGGGGGTTTTATGAAAGGCCCCATAGCTGCCATTGCAGAATGCCTATCAAGCCATGTCTTGGAAAAGTATTGTCTATGGTTGACGCCCTCAAAAATGTGATACGGCGAGAGGTCGCTGCCATTACTGATGTCACATTAGCAAATGTCTTAGCCAATATGCAGACTTGCATACAAAAGTGCTTGGATGTGGGGGGGGGGGGCTGCTATTTTCAGCATATGCTCAAGGAAGACCTGGTCTGCAACATGCAAAGTAAATACTGTCAATTTTTCATAGGAAACTACAAAAAATGCAAAGTTACGGAGGAATGTTTTGAGTTTTTTTAGCAAGAGAATCAGCCTGTATCTACTCCATGCAATGCACTCTTTGACAGGTCCTATTTAATATCACGCTGCGCTTTCCATGATGACCTGATCACTGGGGTAATATATTTCGGCTAGTAGAGTAATTTATGTAGGTGAAGCGTAGCTTAGCAATTTTGGAAATGCAGCTGATTACTGCCAGAAACCTTTTCCTTTCATACAACATTCCTCCGCTCCTTCATTGATTCCACAAATCACTTTCTGCTGATATCCAGTATTTCCATTGTTATGTATACATAACAGGATGTTTTTAGAAGTTTACGAATGTTGATATCTCGCAGGGTGGTGCCTCGCTGTGAATTTCCTCTAAATATTTACTTTTGCAATAACTGATTTATACAGAATACCAGAGAAGCAGACCCTCAGCGCGGCCGCGTTATCTGACGTCATTGACATGGCTTGGTTAATAAAAGAGGGGGGGGGGGGGGGAGCAATTTTCAAGTTTGTTTTATGGAAATAATTGACTTCCTGTGGTAGTTTACATTGGGAGTCTCACTGGCATGGGGAACACGGATTGTATTTGTTCACGTTTCTATGTATGACGACTAAAGGCCCATTTAGACACAACGATTATCGCTCAAAAATCGCTCAAAGCTGTCTTTTGAGCGATAATCGTTGTGTGTAACTGCACTGGCATCGTGTAGTTTTCGTTAAACCATCGCTCATCGTTGTCTTTCTGACAACGATGAGCCTTATCAGGGATTCACAGCGGATACAGCTGATCCTATTGTTTCAGCTGTATCCCGCTCCCTGATGACAGGCGTAGTATGAAGAATGCAGCTGTCCGGCTGCGTTCTTCATACCCCGCACGGAGCGTTCGGCTGTAACAGTCGGGCGCTCTGTGCAGAAAAGAGTTGTATGCAGAAGATAAGCGGGGCCCCCCCGCTTGTCTTCTGCATCCTCGCTCAGAGCACTCGGGTGCATAACAGCTGGGCACTCGAAGTGGGGAACAGCTCGATGCAGAAGGCAAGTGGGGACAGTCCGCTTGTCTTCTGCATCCTCCGCTGGGAGCGCTTGGCTGTATCATTATGTGTTTTTATATCATAACTATTCACAATATGTACACTTGGCTCCTGCTCCACAGTCCACATGATGCTGTTTTGCCTTTCTTCTATACTTAGGCCAGATTTGCACAACTGTATGTGAATTACGCCAAAGAAGCTCAGACGTAACTTGTATCATAAAGCACATTGACAACTATCTGTGTGCGGTCTGAGCTGCGGGGACAGTGCATGTCCTATTCTTGTCTGTCCTATGGACGAAAATAGGACATGCAGAGATTTTTTTTCCGCGTAGAACAGCGGTGTGAACAAAACTTGTGTGTATAGTCTAATAGACTTTAATGGATCCGTTCGCTGTATTTCATGGGCAGCGATCAGACCATCCTAATATACGGCCTCCTGAATCAGCCCTTACTGACATTTACATAGTAACATAGGTCTTAATTTCAACCTAAGGCCACTTTCACAAGGGCGACAAGATCGCGCGATTTTCTCGCGATGCGGCAGTGCTACAAATCACATGTTTGTGAAGCCCGGCTTTTCTATGGGTTCCTTCACATTAGCGATGTTTTCACTGATGCTATGTTGCGAGAAAAAAAAATTTGCCGCATGCTCTATACTGCTGCGATTTGCCACATCTCGCAAACTAGCGATTTTCATGTGATGCAATACATTTCCCTCCCCCTAAAATAAGCACTAACTGCATTCTCAGGGAAAAAAATAAATACTTGCCTAGCAGGCACGGTCCAGGTCCTCCACTGCTTTCCAGAGCTCCGCTGGGCATCCTGCAGTCCGCGCACAGAATATCACTTAGTGGTTGCGGAATTCAAAAATCGAATTCAAAGCAATGGCTCTGATTGGCTCATCCAGCACTACTCAGGCAATCAATGCAGCGCTCGATTATCCAATGTGAGGGCTGTGATTGGTTCATTCAGCTCTGCATTGATTGGATGAGCAGAGTTTGAAGAACCAATCATGTTGTAGAGGCAGGATTCATGAATTGGCCAATCAGTGCCACTGCTCCCTGGATCACCAACCCTTCTGAAGTAATATAGTGACTATAACATATAAAACTGTTCCACTCAAGAAGGGCATCCAAGTCCCTCTTGAACTCTGTGTGTTCACCATCACCACGTCCTCAGGCAGAGAGTTCCATAGTCTTACTACTCTTAGAGTAAAGAACCCCCTTCTGTGTCAGGGGAAGAAACCTTCTTTCCTCTAGACGTAGAGGGCGCCCCCTTGTCATAGTCCTGGGTATAACTATATCATGGGAGAGATCTTTATAGTGTTCCCTGATATATTTATACATAGTTATTTGGTTACCCCTAAGCCTTTTTTTTTTCTAAACTAAATACCCCCAATTTTGATAACCTCTCTGGGTGATGTAGTCCGCCCATTCCTTTTATTACCTTAGTTGCCCGCCTTTGTACCCGCTCATGCTCTGATATACTTGAGTACTGGTGCCCAAAACTGTCCAGAATATTCCCTGTGTGGCTCAAGAGGAAGAATAATGTTCTCGCCATGCGCTCCTAGATCTGTCTTGATGCACCCCATGATCCTATTTACCTTGGCAGCAGCTGCCTGACACTGGTTGCTCTAGTTAAATTTGCTGTTATCTAAAATCCCCAAGTCCTTTTCCATGTCTGTGTTTCCCAGGGGTTTCCCATTTAGTGTGTAAGGATGCCTCCACACAGGCGCTAAAACGCTGCACTTTGTGTTCTATGCGAGAGTGAGTAAAGAGGCAGATTTATGAAACCAATATCTTTCAATGGTTTCATTTACATCTGCGATGGAACAGACCCCATCACTATAGAGTCCTTAAATATAAGAACCAACGGTCTGACTCGGTTTCTACTAGAATAGCCCATGGGGCACCTGGCTACCCATCAAATTGTTTCCGCCGTTGCCAATTCCCTACGGATGTACTTCATATTTGGTGCTCCTGCCCTTGTGTAAAAAGACTCTAGATTAGTGTTTATTCTCTCATTTACTCCGTAACGGGTTGTGATATATGGAAAATCTCGTGGGAAATCCTCGTAAATAAGCGAATTGCCCATATCCCTTCAGAATCTTGGTGAATGATCTCCCTTTTTCCATTGCTAAAGTGTGGTGGAAAGCGTCTTTAGACTTCCGAAGTAAGAAGACGCCTGAGTTGGTACATTATTAATGAGAAATTACCATCCATAATTGCTGATGGGCATGATAATTTCCTGAGAGTCTGGACCCCATGGTTAGTCTATATTCAGCCCTCCCAAAGTTTCTGTAATTTCTGTAATAAGGCCCATGTATTTTGAATTCATGGACTTTTTTTTTTAGTCCCTTTCCCCTTTTTCCTCTTTCCCCAGTTGGGCCCAGGCCAGGCCATTGTTTAACCCTTTCCAATCCACTGTCTGACGTCTTAAGACATTATGATTTATGGCTGTACAGCTCTGATGCTGGAAGACGTCCGTCGGGGTTCTCTTACTGTATATTGCCAGCCTCTCTGCTGTCGGAGCCTATCCAATGTGTCACCTCATGCAGTACTGGCTTTAGCCAGCATATAGCGCCGTTGTATAACGGCAGAAAAAGTAAGCCCCCTAGGAAAACAAGGATACAAATTGGATTGGAAAGGGTTAACATGTGACCGCTCTCAATATAAAAGATTTTACTCTGTTTACACAAGCGCATTTGTGATATTGTCAATATGCTTCAGTCATTCCTCATTTACTTTTTGCCCTTATTCACGGGTCACCTGTTATTTGTTCTGTCACTTTTCACATTGTACTTGATTTTCAACACAATGTTATATTTTTCCCATCCGTTGTAAAATGCAAAACCTGAAGAAATATAAATAAATGCTAATAAGTCCTTTCCTAATAAGTCCCCCATAATAATTACCTCATTGTGATTTGCCACTTCATTTATTTGCCTTAGGCTTTATTCCCACAAGCGCATATCGGCCACCGTTTTCACGGCCAGCCGATATATACTACATTGGGAGAGGGAAATCTGGTGAACGGGCACACAAATCAAACCTTTGTGTGCCCGTTCAGATGGCTTGGCACAGAACGAGCAGGGAGGAACGAGAGGTGAGCCTGCACAGGAGAGAGGAGAACAGAGGGATGGAGAGGGAAATCTGGTGAACGGGTGCACAAATCAAACCTTTGTGCGCCTGTTCAGATGGCTTGGTGAGCCCAGCGCGAATGCAGCGAGCTGACTAGGCCATCGCCCATTTCCCCTTCCTCACCATTGTAGGCTCACCTTTCGTTCCTCCCTGCTCGTTCTGTGCAATAGGAGGAACGGGGGCAGAGCTAAGCATCGGCCCGGCCCGCCTTCTCCCATTGTTGGCTATGGACAAGGGGCGAGGAGAAGGTGGGCGCTTAGCTCCACCCACATCCCGCCCCCTCTCATTGCACAGAACGAGCAGGGAGGTACGAGAGGTGAGCCTGCACGGGGGGAGGAAAACAGAGGAAGGGAGTTCAGCAACCATGCTGCTAAACTCCCTTCCACCTATGGCCGCTGCCATGGGCTGCCATGGGCTCCCATGGGAGCCTATGCAGCGGCTGACGTATTCCAGACCAAAAGATAGTTCCAGGACTATCTTTTAGGCCTGACGTAAAAACGCCTGGCACTATATTGGCTTAGCCGGGCGTTTTTACGTCTCAAAAATACACCAATGTGATCTGATGCATTGGAATCCAATGTATCAGATCACAGCGTATATCGGCCGGCCATGAAAACGGGCGTCCGATATGTGCTCGTGAGAAAGAGCCCTTAGGCTAACTTCACACTGGCAGCGTGATATTGGGCTGTGAATCCCGCCCCCATATCACGCTTCCCACCATGTGAATTCTCTGAGCATGTAAGGCGTTTACATGTCAAAACAGCCTTGCATCACTTCGGGGAAGAAGCAATCCGTCACTGCGGCTGACGGCCGCAATGGAGGATCCCGGAGCTTCTCCCATTGTTTTCAATGGTAGACCACACAATGCTGCCGCCGGCCCTATTGAAAACAATGGGCGCTGCAATGCGAGAGCACACGGAGATGGAACATGCTGCGATTTGTTTCCTGCATCGCAGTGCCATGCAGGAAAACAATTCTCATGAGTATGACCCAATTCAAAAGAAAGGGGTTCATATTTGTGTGAGATTTGTGCGTTCCACAACGAATAAATCTCACATGATTTTTTTCGCCCCGTGTGAAGCCAGCCTCAGGGCTCCTGCACACTTGTGTTTTTCTTGTGCATTTTTTTCACGTGATATCGCTGCGTTTTTTCATGCGGTTGTCAATGGGACTTTCTAATGTTAAAAACGCATCGCACAAATATAGCAAAGCACCAACTTATGATGCGTTTTTAACATTAGAAAGTCCTATTGACAATCGCGTGAAAAAACGCGAAGAAAAATGTAAGTGTGCAGGAGCCCTCAGTAATAGATTTTTGGTGGCTTCTGTTATTTTTGGTAGTCTCCTGTATCATGTGGGCTTTTTGCATAAAGACAAACCCCTCCCCCTTTCTGTTTTTTTACGATCCCTTCTGAGCAGACTGCAACCCTGTAAGTTCACCGCCCAGTCACAGCTTTCATCCAACCAGGTCTCAGTTATTCCTGCTATGTCATAGTTTTCCGCGGACATTAATTATTCCAGTTCATCTACTTTATTGGTCAGACTTCTAGCATTGTTCACCATACAGTTTAGAAGGTTTGATTATTTTTTATTTTAAAACCGACCTTGAAGAGCCAAAAAGCTAGATTTAATTTTGTGAAACAAAGTTAATCCATTTTTGCTTGTTCTTAACTTGTTCTTTTGTTCTGTGCTTTCAGTTCAAAGTACATTTGAGATATTAAACTGTGTAAATATCAATAAAAACTGGAAAAACTGAGGTATTCTAAAACTTTTTTGACTGCTTGTGGTGCTGAAGCGCTGTACCACAACATAGGCAGGATGGGGCAGAGATGAGTCAATATTAGGACAGTGTTTGACGCCAGACACTAATTTGTGTGGTGGGACCCTTTGAGTTACCTGGGAGATCTGTCGTTGGACTGAGATACCGGGAAGTCCAAGGGTATCTTCTAGGGATTTCACCGATGGACTGATAATAGAGTTCAGAAGGCGCAAATGACAGTAAGCCTGAGTGGAAGATGCACAATGGGACCCAGAAGTAGGGACATGTGCAAAAGATTTGGGTATACTAATAGATCACAGACTGAACATGAGTCAACAGTGTGATACAGCAGCAAACAAAAGCCAACCATAATTTTGGGATGTATTAAGAGAAGCCTAGAGTCTAGATCACATGAGGCAATTACTCCCCTCTACTCTTCCTTAGTTAGACCTCATCTGGAATCCAGTGTCCAGTTCTAGGCGCCAGATTAAAAAAAAAAAAAAGACCCGGACAAACTGGTGCAAGTTCAAAGAAGTACTACCGGGACAGTTGTGTGTGGCAAGTTCTGAACGTTGTCACGGATGGAAAACTGGTGAGGTGACTGAGAAGGAAATGGAGTTTTCAAAAACTTTGTGGCTTGTGTGAGACTTCAGTCCTGAGAAACGTACAGTTCAGTGACCCTTAAAGTGGTGATAGGCTTCATAACAAAGGACTTGGACTTGATCACCCAGTAGTTTTGGGGTCTGTGCTACCATTGTGTAGAGCGTTGGATGACATGCACATTTACATGCTCGCATCCACAGGTAGTGGGGAGTAAATTCCGTAAAAAGGTAGTGGTCAAGAGGGCGGACACGCTCCTCCAGTCTCTAGTGGACCACTCAGAATTGGGCTTTTTATCATTATTACGCTATGCTCTAATGCAACATTTTTCACATATAGTGCAATTATATTTTATTTATTGTGTCCATTGATTACCGTGCATTGTGAATTGCTTCCGTTTTTAGTGCAGTGTATACCGAGATTAATGCCACATAGAGCATACAGTTACTAAACTAGAAGCAGCCGGGTGTCCTTTACTTGTTCGACAAACATGGGGGATTCTGTGAATTGTTTGCTATGTTTGAATGCCAGGGATCTCGGATAAGTCAGTATTTGTTTCCTCGCTGTGATACTAAAGGTCACGTTAGACTGACCTTTCATCTGTATGGCTGACAAGGCTGGGAATTGTACAGTACAGTGCTGCACAGACGTTGGTTTGATTTATGGTCTTGGACTTAGTGCATTCAGTGTAGCTACTTATCTTGTATTTCCTACTGTACTGTATATTCTGTAATCTTCAGATTTTGTAATGGCCACCTAAACCTTGAAAATCAGTTGTAAAGGTAAAAGCTTCATAGTACAGCCTGCATGCATATTCATTAATGGATTGAGATGGTGCAAGTTTAAAGGGACCCTGTCAACTGGTTCATGACCCGAACCACGGGCAACATCAACCCAAGACCGGTATGTACATTGCACTCCTATAGGGAGAGGCCCTACGATCCACCCCCCCCCCCTTGTGACTTGGTGTGCCATTCTTGAGTTAAACTTTAAAGTATGTTTATTCTGAAACGCAGCAGCATATGTCCGTGTCCCCCCCCCCCCCCCCCCCCGCGAAGAGATCTTAGAGAGCCGTGCTGGTGTCATGGCAGCCGGGCGCCTTCTGAAAGGCTCCAGGGCAGTCATGGCATCATGCCTATCGAGCCATGCCCGTGCGATGGCTTGATAGACTGCCTGCCCGATTGCAACATGATTTCATGCTGTGGCATTACATCATACTGCAGGAGCGATCAAAGCATTGCAAGTTGTTGTACCCTCTGGGGACTAAAAAAAAAAGTAAAATAAGAACAAAAATGTTTTACTAATTGTCAAAAAAAGTAATATTAAAAAAAACACCCCTTTGCCTTATCCACAATAATATAATCTAAATGGCAAAATAAAAATACATATTTGGTATCGCTGCGTCCGTAAAAGTCTGATCTATCAAAGTAATGCCTTATGTACCCTGCACGGTGAACGTCATCCGGGGGGGGGGGGGGGGGAGGGAGGGAGGGAAATGCTAGAAATGTTCTGGTCAGCCTGTCTCCAAGAAAACATGCGATAAAAAGTTAACAAAAAGTCATACGTATTCCAAAATGGTACCAATGCAAACTACAGGAAGTCCCGCAAGAAATGAGCCCCCACGCAACTATGTCGATGGGAGAATAAAGATGTTATCGTGCGCAGAAGATAGCGGGAGAAAATAATTAAAAAAAAATAAATGTAGTAGAGCATAAAAACCCTTTTCACATACTGGGTAGCAGTTTGTGCAGAAATGATGAATAGCAGAGCAGTTCCTCAGTAGCAGATACGTGTTATCTGTGAAGACAAATTGTAGCACTATGTACTTTGTAAGGGCTTATTCACATGGGCGTGTAAATGTTGCACCAGAGAAAGTCGGGACGCCTATCCATGTGCTGTCCAATCAACCGGCAGCCGTTGGGAAGTTTTTTGCCGTGACCTGGGCGTTTCACTTTGCTCAGGCAGCCCAAGGCGTAGTTTCGGTGTCGATATATTCCACTAATACCCATTGCATTTCCTTTTTTCGTCCATGAAAACGGATGAGAATTGGACATGCAGTATGTAGGCCAGGGGTTCTCGCTAATATTTCCATCTCTTTGTATTAGTTATAGAGTTGCTTGTAGCATTTGGAGATGTTCAAAAATTGGAGCTCTTTGGTGTTCTTGATCTTTGGTGTTTTTGATCTTTTAGCTCTTTGGGGTTTTTGATCTTTTTATATTCAGTTTTGTAAGGATGTGTTTGACCTGTTACTAAAGACTGCTGAGTGTGTTGAATATAAATATTGAGGACAGCACTAAGGAGCTTTGTGTTTTTTGGAGTGAGTTGGTATTATAATTGGTGACTAATGGTCAGTAGCAGTGTGGCATTACTGATCCAGGTAATGAGCAATGCAGCACGGTACGACCTCTCTACATCTAGATACAGTGACTGCTATGTGAAAGCTGCAGTGTAACTGGATATCGAAAAAATGGTCACTCCAAACTGAGTTGGTTTGTCTAGAAAGGAGAGAGACTGGAAAGGTAAATCTTTTCTTTAACCCCTTAATGACATGGCCTATTTTGAGCTTAAGGACCAAGCCTTATTTTTCAAATCTGACATCTGCCACTTTCTGTGCTAATAACTTTTGAATGCTTTTACTTATCAAGGTGATTCTGAGATTGTTTTTTCGTGACATATTGTACTTTATGTTAGTGTAAAAATTTCATCAATAAATTTTGTCCTTATCAGGAAAAAAAATCCAAATTTACTGAAAATTTGGAAAAATTCACAATTTTCAAACTTTGAATTGTTTTCTTTGTAAGATAGAAAGTCAAACACCACAACATAGTTATTAATTAACATTTCCCATAGGCCTACTTTACACAGCAATCATTTTTTAAGTGTTATTTTACTTTTTGCAGACTCCACAAAGTATATAAATTTAGCAGTAATTTTTCCCATTTACTAGCAAATTTCAAAATCTTAATTTTTTAAGGACCAATGCAGTTCAGACATAGTTTTGCCGAGCCTGTATATCAGAATCCCCCATGAATTGCCCCATTTTAAAATCAGCACCCTTCAAAGTATTCAAAATGGCATTTAGAAAGTTTATTAACCCTTTAGATGTTTTACAGGAATTAAAGGAAAGTGCATCAAAAATTAGAACAGTTCCTTTTTTCTACTGATTTTCAATATAAAACCTTTTTTTTTATATAAAACAGTAGGAGTTAGCAAAGAAACAAAACTTGGAATGTATTACCCAGATTCCGCAGTTTTTAGAAATGCCCCATATGTGGACGTAGCCTGTTGTATGGGCACATGGTAGGTCTCAGAAGGAAAGGAGCGCTTCTTGTCTTTTTGAATGCAGATTTGGCAGGAATAATTTTCAGACCCCATGTAGTGTTTGCAGTGCCCCTGAGGTAGCAGTACATTTGAAACCCCCAATAACTGACCCCATTTTGGAAACTACACCCCTCAGGGAATTTATTAAGGGGTGTAGTGAGCGGTTTGAATCCACAGATGTTTGAGGAATTTTTTTTAACAGTTTGAGTTCAATACGAAAAAATCCAATTTTTCACATAATGTTTAGCTTTAGGCCCAGATTTTCATTTTTCACCAGTGGCAGAAGGAAAAACGTACCCCATGATGCGTTACCCAGTTGCTCTCGAACACGGAAATGCCCCATATGTGGACGTAGCCTGTTGTATGGGCACATGGCAGGACTCAGAAGGATAGGAGCGCTTCTTGGCTTTTTGAATGCAGATTTTGCTGGAATAATTTTCAGACCCCATGTAGTGTTTACAGTGCCCCTGAGGTACCAGTGCATTTGAAACCCCCAACAACTGACCCCATTTTGGAAACTACACCCCTCAGGGAATTTTTTAAGGTGTGTAGTGAGCGGTTTGAACCCACAGGTATTTGAGGAATTTTTTTTAACAATTTGAGTTGAGAACGAAAAATTCACATTTTTCACATAATGTTCAGCTTTAGGCCCAGATTTATATTTTTTACCAGTGGCAGAAGGAAAAAACGTACCCCATGATGCGTTACCCAGTTGCTCTCGAACACGGAAATGCCCCATATGTGGACGTAGTCTGTTGTATGGGCACATGGCAGGACTCAGAAGGATAGGAGCGCTTCTTGGCTTTTTGAATGCAGATTTTGCTGGAATAATTTTCAGACCCCATGTAGTGTTTGCAGTGCCCCTGAGGTACCAGTGCATTTGAAACCCCCAACAACTGACCCCATTTTGGAAACTAGACCCCTCAGGGAATTTTTTAAGGGGTGTAGTGAGCGGTTTGAACCCACAGGTATTTGAGGAATTTTTTTAACAGTTTGAGTTCAATACAAAAAAATCACATTTTTCACATAATGTTCAGCTTTAGGCCCAGATTTATATTTTTTACCAGTGGCAGAAGGAAAAAACGTACCCCATGATGCGTTACCCAGTTGCTCTCGAACACGGAAATGCCCCATATGTGGACGTAGCCTGTTGTATGGGCACATGGCAGGACTCAGAAGGATAGGAGCGCTTCTTGGCTTTTTGAATGCAGATTTTGCTGGAATAATTTTCAGACCCCATGTAGTGTTTGCAGTGCCCCTGAGGTACCAGTGCATTTGAAACCCCCAACAACCGACCCCATTTTGGAAACTACACCCCTCAGGGAATTTTTTAAGGGGTGTAGTGAGCGGTTTGAACCCACAGGTATTTGAGGAATTTTTTTTAACAATTTGAGTTGAGAACGAAAAATTCAGATTTTTCCAATAATGTTCAGCTTTAGGCCCAGATTTTCATTTTTTACCAGGGGCAGAAGGAGAAAACATAGTCCATAATGCATTACCCAATTACTCTCGAGCACGGAAATGCCCCATATGTGGATGTAAACTGTTGTTTGGGCACATGGCAGGGCTCAGAAAGAAAGGAGCGCTTTTTTTGAATGCAGATTTTGCTGGAATAATTTTCAGACCCCATGTAGTGTTTACAGTGCCCCTGAGGTACCAGTGCATTTGAGACCCCCAACAACTGACCCCATTTTGGAAACTACACCCCTCAGGGAATTTTCTAAGGGGTGTAGTGAGCGGTTTGAACCCACAGGTATTTGAGGATTTTTTTTTAACATTTTGAGTTGAGAACGAAAAATTCACATTTTTCCAATAATGCTCAGTTTAGGCCCAGATTTTTATTTTTCACCAGGGGCAGAAGGAGAAAACGTAACCCATGATGTTACCCAACAGGGAAATGCCCCATATGTGAATCTAAACTGTTTTTAGGGCGCAGGGCTCAGAAGGGAAGGACTTAGCATGTGGCTTTATGTACAAGCTGTGCGAAGTACATCAGGGTAAAACGTCAGGGCAATAAAAAAATTAACATTTCAGGGACGTGTGGTAGATCTTAAAACACTCATTTATACAGAGGCCGGGTTGTGTGGGGCACGTTTCACACTGGTATATGGTGTCTTTTCTTATCCCCTGTTTGTAGCACACTCTGCACCTCTTTTGGGGCCTTCCCTTCGTCGCAGTGGAGGGAATTTCACTGAGAAAATGCTGCCCTGGTACAATTCTTGTGGCCTCGCTTCCAGAAGTACTGGGCCTCTCCCCCACCTCCTGGTCCCCAAATATTAGGTCCTTGATAACTTCCTCTTGAAATTCAAGGAATGTCCCCCTGTGGCCTGCACCTCGGAACAGCACGTAGGCATTATACAGTGCCATCTGTACGAGGTGCACGGCCAGTTTTTTGTACCACACCCGTGTTTTCCGCATGGCTCTATAGGGCTCCAGTACCTGGTCTGATAGATCGACCCCTCCCATGTACTTATTATAGTCGAGGACGCAGTCTGGTTTGGGGGTCTCTGCACTGGTACCTCGTACTGGGCAGGGGGTACTGCTGTGGCCGTGTATTGTCGTCAACATAAGGACATCCCTCTTGTCCTTATATTTAACGCACAATACATTGTCGCTGCATTGGGCCCGGCTCTCACCCCTTCTGAGCAGTTGCCCAAGCAGCGTCTTAGGGAGGCTTTTTTGATTTTTCCGAACAGTGCCACATGCCACTGTTCCTCTGGAAGCGAGGCACTGAAACAGGGGGACACTGGTATAAAAGTTATCCAGGTACAGATGGTAACCCTGGTCTAATAGTGGGTGCACCAGTTCCCACACTATTTTCCCTGTTACTCCCAGCACGGGGGCGCATTCTGGGGGCTCAATTTTAGTGTCCTTCCCCTCGTAAATACGGAACTTGTGGGTGTACCCTGATGTACTTTCGCACAGCTTGTACAACTTCACACCATACCGTGCCCGCTTACTGGGCAGGTACTGGCGGAATTTTAGCCTCCCCTTGAAGTGTACCAGGGACTCGTCTACTGCAATGTTTATCTGTGGGGCATACGCCTGGGCAAACTTGGCGTTAAAATGGTCTATTACGGGCCTGATCTTATACAACCGATCGTAATTGGGGTGATCGCTGGGGGGGCACAGCTGGTTGTCATTGTAGTGCAGAAATTTTAAAATACACTCAAAGCGCGTCCTCGACATCGCCATGCGGAACATTGGGGTGTGGTACAAAATATCGGTAGACCAGTACGCCCTGATTGTTGGCTTCTTTATTAGCCCCATGGTTAGTATAAGCCCCCCAAATTTTTTTATCTCTGGTGCATCCACAGGGGTCCACTTATCGGGTCTGGCATAGCTGGAGGTGGGATTTTCTTCTATAAAATTCTGGGCGTACAAATTAGTCTGGGTAACAATGTGGGCAATGAACTCTTCAGAAAAAAAAAACTTGAAGAAGTCCTTCCCTCTGAGCCCTTCTGTGTCAAATTGAATCCCTGGGTTCCCAATAAAATCAGGGATCTGGGGTCTGTAATCTTCCGGGGTACTCCAGTGAGCATCTGATGCATTGGGGTCAGTGGCGGTCCTTGGACGCCTTCTCGGGGGTGCAGGGAGCTCAGACTCGCTGGATGAGGATGAGGATGAGGAGTCGGAGAATGCCAAAAAAGTGGGGTCGTCATCACCACTACCTGAGTCCGAGTCTGATGCAATGATTGCATACAGTTCCTCTGAAGTGTACCTCCTGCGGGCCATATTTATATAAAATGGGGCACACGGGGAAAAAGTTTTATTAGATGGGACACTGCGGGATGGGGTGACCACGGGACGGGGGTCGGAAAGAACGCGGAAACTTATGTGGTGTATTCACGTAAGTGTGTTTTTTTTTTATTTATTTATTTTTACACAGACGAATACACTGACACAACACGGACTAACGACACACTACACACTAGACGGACTAACGACACGCTACACTAACTAATGACGGGTGACGGGACAGGTAACGAAATGGGAACAACAGGAACTTTTTTTTAATTTTTTTATTTTTTTACACCAAGGGATACACTGACTACACGCTGCGCTACACTACACTGCTGATCGCACGCTACAGCTCACTCACTACACTTCTGATCACACACTACAGATCCCTCACTCACTACACTACACTGCACTTCTGATCACTCACTCCACTCTGCTACACTACACTGCCTGATCAATCACTCACTACACTCACTACACTACACCACACTGATCACTAACACTCACTCCACTACACCACACTGATGACTAACTCCTCTCCACTACACTGATCACTAACTCCACTACACTCCACTCCACTACACTACACTCCACTACACTGATGACTAACTCCTCTCCACTACACTGATGACTAACTCCTCTCCACTACACTGATCACTAACTCCACTCTGCTCACTAACTCCACTCTGCTACACTACACTCCACTACACTACACTACACTCCACTACACTCCACTACACCACACTGATGACTAACTCCTCTCCACTACACTGATCACTAACTCCACTCTGCTACACTACACTACACTACACTCCACTCCACTCCACTCCACTCCACTACACTCCACTACACTACACTACACTACACTACACTCACTCCCTGCCTAATCTACACACTAATCGCTCTTTTTTATCACAGTAGGTGCTCTATCTACAAGCACCGGATGCTTGCACATGGAGCCCCTACTGTAAACAGCGCGAAGTCCGCTGCTGCGCTGTGATTGGTCAGGGAGTTTTTCTCTGACCAATCACAGCGATCGTGGGGGAGGGACCGCTCTGATTGGTCCCCAGCCCGGACGCAGCACTTGTCTGCTGACTATATCAGCAGACATCACTGCTGTGTCGCCGCGATTGTCACCGCGGCGACACTTTAATGGCATGACGTACCAGGTACGTCATGTTGCGGGAAGTATCCCGCTACCATGACGTACCAGGTACGTCCAGGAGCGGGAAGGGGTTAAAGGGGTGGTCTCGCGAAACCAAGTGGGGTTATACACTTCCGTATGGCCATATTAATGCACTTTGTAATATACATCGTGCATTAAATATGAGCCATACAGAAGTTATTCCACTTACCTGCTCCGTTGCTAGCGTCCTCGTCTCCATGGTTCCGTCTAAATTCGCCGGCAGCTTGCTTTTTTAGACGCGCTTGCGCAGTCCGGTCTTCTCCATTCAGCACGAGCCGCTTCAGTGTGCTCCCCGCTACAGCTCTTCTGCGCACGCGCAGACGAGCTGTCACTGCTCGGGAGCGCGCTGGAGCGGCCATTCTGTACCTTCCTCTGTTAGAGGAAGGTGCAGAAACTGGAGCTGCCCAGCGGAGAAGCCCAGCCCAGCCCAGCAGCCCCGAGAAGCGCCCCAGGTAAGTGATGGGTCGGGGGGGGCTGCCGCTGCGCCGGGGGAACTAGCGCTGCGCCGGGGGGGGGGGGCTGTCGCTGCGCCGGGGGGGCTGCCGCTGTGATGGGGGAACTAGCGCTAGGCCGGGGGGGGGCTGTCGCTGCGCCGGGGGGGCTGCCGATGTGATGGGGGAACTAGCGCTAGGCCGGGGGGGGCTGTCGCTGCGCCGGGGGGGCTGCCGATGTGATGGGGGAACTAGCGCTAGGCCGGGGGGGGCCTGTCGCTGCGCCGGGGGGGCTGCCGATGTGATGGGGGAACTAGTGCTAGGCCGGGGGGGGCTGTCGCTGCGCCGGGGGGGCTGCCGATGTGATGGGGGAACTAGCGCTAGGCCGGGGGGGGCTGCCGCTGTGATGGGGGAACTAGCGCTAGGCCGGGGGGGCTGTCGCTGGGGGGGGGGGCTGCGCCGGTTACCTTCTGCCTGGCGGTGGGTGACTGGTCGGCGGCTGCGGGGCGTCCGGTCGGCGGCTGCTTGGCGTCCGGTTGCCATGGAGACACAGCTGGCAGCGTCTCGGGAGCGCGCACGTCGGGCTGCAGCGAGCGACGGGGAAAGAGACGGCGGCCATCTTGGGGAAACTTTTATAAGTTGCTGAAACGCTGGAACGGTAAGTAGAAACCAGCTAGGAAAGTAATTTACAGGGGTAATTAGTAATGTATGTTTAATTAGGGGGACTGGGCAAAAAAAAAAAAATCACTGCTTCCTCGAGACATCTCCTTTAAACGTTTCACAATACTGTGATAACTCTGATAGTAGCAATTGAATATAAGTAGAGCTTAAGGGACGCAGTATGTAGTCACATTGCCATTGAAGTTAATGTGACATGAAAGACAATCACAATAAAAGTTGCCAAGTCCATCATGCCATACAAGTCATTGTTAGATAGATGTACAGGGAGTAAAATTAGGAGGTTTTTGGTGGCCTCTCTGTGCTGGTTGATCATATGAATACTAGTAGAAAGCAGGTCTGGGGAGTTGGTAAGTCAAACCTCTGACTCCTCAATTTTCCCCTGACTCCAACTCCCACTCCCGACTGCTGACTCCAACTCCCATTCCCGATTTCAGACGCCCAACTCCTTCATATATGGCTCATGTTTTTTTAAGTTATTAAAATGGTAACGTCGGGTTTTTCATCGACGTTATGATAAAATAAGCTATTTAGATAGAACATAAAATATATCTATTGAAATAAAATTTCACAAACCTTTACTAAATGCAATACACTATGTATTTAGTAAGTGGGCAAAAAAGGTTTTCAACAGAAACGTAGTAAGCAACATTTGTGTACTCTATGAATTGAATCTCAGAAATAGTATCGCCTCCATCAGATCTTAAATTTAATGTAATTGTTTTTTTTATATGGTACTTACATTTTTTTTTTTTTTTTTGAAGCTGGAGTCGGTACACTTCTACTGATTCTATCAAAGTGGGACTCTGACTCCACAGCCCTGGTAGAAAGCCCACCCCAGGACAACAACTAAAAAGAAAATATATACACGCGCTGAGGAAAATTAATTAGTGGGATTACGAGTATTAGTTATAATGCAGAGGTGTCAACTATTTTGCATACACAAAATACTCAGGGCAAACCAACGTGGAGGTCCCTTTGCTTGTTGTCCTGCTGGCTTACTTTCAGCACTGTTAAGAAAGCTGTCAAAAAGAAAATCTTTGTTGCCCATAGGAACCAATCACAGTGCAGCTTTCATTTTACCTCAGCAGTGTTAAGAAATGAAAGCTGCATTGTGATTGGTTGCTATGGGAAACTAAGGCAGTTTTCATTTGAGTGTGGTGCTGGAGTACTTTCTCATGACCCACCCTATAGATGCTATGGTGATGATGAGTGAGTGTGAATCATAGCGTGCAGTTACATTATGCAGACACATGAGGGCAGAGTTTTCTGGTGATAACAATTCGCAGTATATCAAGCTATGAGCCCTTTTACATGGGCCGATAAATCATTCAGATTCCTGCGATCAGCGAGAATCGAAACGGTTATCTTTCAGTCTAAATCCATGCATGACTGAGCGACGAACGGTAAATTTGTTTGTCGTTCAGTTTCTTCATGCATAAAAACTGAGCGCTGGATCGGCCCATTTCAACAGGCAGTCATTTATTGTGAATGGTAGTGGGCTGGCGGGCAGGAACTATCCCCGACCCGCTCCTGTTCCATTCACTAACGTTCAAGTAAAAGCCGTGTAATGATAGGTTATGAGCCATACACTACAAATAACAGATCATATTAAATATTTTTTATTTCCTAGATCATCACTTCCAGATACATTGGACTTTTTATTGAGGACATCAGAAGGGACTTGACCACCATGCATCCCTAAAGAGGGTTAAGGATGTATCCCTGTAATTCCTCGAAACCACTGTGAAAATGCGGCAGTAAGTATAGATAGCATATCCGCTTCTAGTTCTAAATATTGGTGCTTTTTGTTCTGTTTTTTTTGTTTTTGTTACAGAACTCTTTGGAAATTGACAGTCGTTGGCTACTGATCTGAAAAGCCTTACATCATCTGCGGCCTCGCCTTCTTCTCTACAGGAGCCATCGCACATTGTGAGGTAAAGCAGAAAATGGCAGTCCGAAAGAGGGAAATGTCCCTTTTAAAACAATGCTTTGCCTTCATTAGTATTTAAGTTAAAAAGGTTGATGATTTGTAAAACATTGATGGCTTATCGTCAGGATAGGCCATCAATAGAAGATCGGCGGTGGTCTGTCTCTCAGGATCCCTGCAAATGAGCTGTTCTCTGGGCCGGTGTGCTCGTCACTGACATGATTTCTGCAGGAAGCAGACTGCTCCATTCCCATTGTAGTGGCCCGGTTTGGTATTACAGGCCAAGTTTGCACTCATTTTTTTGGGTGCTTTGCCTGCAATAGCAAACTGGGCCACTGCAGTGGAAATAAAGTTGTCTGCGTCTTGCAGAAATCAGCTTAGTGCATGAGCACACTGGTTCAATGAACAACTGATCAGTGGAAGTCCTTGGCTACAGACCCCAGACAATCTACTAATAGCCCCTTCCCGCTCCAGGGTGTAAATGTGCGCCCTGAGTGCAAAAGGTGTTCCCACAAATGGGTATATAGTTACGTCCTATGTATGGCGCGAGCTCAGAAGCTGAGCCTGCACCATCTGCAGTGGGTGTCGGCTGTGACTGACAGCCTGCCTCCTGCTCAACAGTGGGTAGCAGTGAGAACACAGATTCCTGCTGTTGACCCATTACATGCCAAGCTCAATGTTGATCGTGGCATGTAAAAGGTTCATACAGAGGGTGCTCCACCATGTAATTTGCCGTCGATGGGTGGCAACCGAATGCCAGTCAATGGCGTCTGGGTCTGCCATAGCCTGTGACTGCTATGATAAGCGATAATGCATTGCAGTAGAAAAGTACTGTAGTGTATTATCAGACCGATCATAGCATCTTAAGTTTGCCACTGTTTGCAATAGGTGGGGCGGGATGGGGGCGGAGCTAAGTTCCACCCTGCCGCCTCTTATTGCAAATAGTGGAGAGGGGACGGAGCTCAGTGGACTGCTCCCTGCCCGGCCTGCCTCCTCCCCCTGCAGAAAGGGAGACTGTATATAGGCCGGGCGTGAAAACCTGGCCGATATACAGACGTCTGAATAAGTATGACTTTTGAAAAGTGGAGATGAAAATTCCCCGCAAAATTGTTGCAACCTTTGGTTCAAAATAAGCCACATCACAAAGGGGTTAATGGCTTATTCTAAGGGTCGTTTTACATGGGCCAAGAAATCGTTCAGATTCCTGTGATCAGCGAGAATCTGAATGATCATTCAGTCTAAATGCATGCACAACTGAAGGAGAAATTATAAATTTGTTTGGCGTTCAGTTTCTGCATGCATAAAAACAATGGATTGGCCCGTGTAAACAGGCAGTCAGTCATCTATGAAGGACTGCCTGTTTATTGTGAATAGAGGTGGGCAGGCTGCAATAATCGCCGATTTGCTCTACCTCCATGCGCTGGGTGATGATCGCTCCTATGTGAAAGCACTAGAAGCTCATCACTGGGACAACCGGTCAGGCATCTGTTCCTGACAAGTCGACTTACACCCAAGGATACTAAAGGAACTAAGTGACGAGATAGCTAGGCCGCTATACCTAATATTTCTAGACACTATCAAGACCGGAGTAGTACCATTGGACTGGCGCATTGCCAACGTGGTTCCAATTTACAAAAAAGGGAGCAAAAGTGAGCCTGGTAACTACAGGCCAGTAAGTCTCACTTCAGTAACGGGAAAAATTTTCGAGGGGATTCTGAGAGACGCCATCGATGAGTACCTCAAGGAGACTAAGGGAATAACTCCTCACCAGCATGGATTCATGAAGGGTCGCTCATGTCAGACAAATCTGATCAGTTTCTACGATGAAGTAAGCTCTAAGCTGGACCAGGGAGAATCTATTGATCTTGTATATCTGGACTTCTCTAAAGCCTTTGACACCGTGCCACATAATAGGCTAATATACAAAATGAGGCAGCTCGGACTGGGCGAAAACGTGTGTAAGTGGGTAAAAAATTGGCTCAACGATAGAAAGCAGAGGGTGGTAATAAATGGTTCGTACTCTGATTGGACCACAGTCGCTAGCGGGGTGCCACAGGGTTCAGTATTAGGCCCCACTCTGTTCAACATATTTATTAATGACCTGATAGAGGGGCTGCACAGCAAAATATCAATATTTGCAGATGACACAAAATTATACAATATAATTAATGCAACGGAGGACAATGTGCGGCTACAAACGGACCTGGATAAGATGGGGGCTTGGGCAGAAAAATGTCAAATGAAGTTCAATGTTGAAAAATGTAAGACTATGCACATGGGCAGGAGGAACGGATGTCACAAATATTCACTTAATGGGGTACCGCTGGGGAAAAGTGATATGGAAAAGGATCTAGGGGTATTAGTGGATAATAGACTAAACTGGAGTAACCAATGCCAGTCAGCTGCTGCAAAGGCAAATAAAGTCTTGGGGTGCATTAAAAGAGGTATAGGGGCGAAGGACGAGAACATTATCCTTCCATTATATAAGGCACTTGTCAGGCCTCACATGGAATACTGCGTACAATTCTGGACACCGGTGCTCAGGAAAGATGTCACAGTGCTTGAAGGGGTTCAAAGAAGGGCAACTAAACTAATACATGGAATGACGGGACTGGAATACCCAGAGAGGCTATCCAAATTGGGACTATTTACTCTAGAAAAAAGAAGGTTAAGAGGCGACCAAATAACCATGTATAAGTACATGAGGGGACAACACATGGATCTCTCCCGTGATCTGTTTACACCCAGGACCACAAAGGTAACAAGAGCACATCCGCTACGATTAGAGGAAAGTAGGTTTCATCACCAACATAGAAAGGGGTTCTTTACTGTAAGAGCAGTTAGACTGTGGAACTCTCTACCGGAGGAAGTGGTGATGGCAAAATCGATAGAGGAGTTTAAAAGGGGACTTGATGTCTTTCTGGAGAAGAAGTATATTACAGGATATAAATATTAGGTTAAGGGTCAATCCTGGTATACAGGCAGGTAGGAACTATTAGGGGTTGATCCAGGGAACAGTCTGATTGCCATTAGGGAGTCGGGAAGGAATTTTTCCCCCAAAAGGGCTAATTGGCTTCTGGCCTTGGGGTTTTTTGCCTTCCTCTGGATCAACACAGTAGGATAGACAGGCTGGACTAGATGGACAATGTCTTCATTCGGCCTTACATACTATGTTACTATGTTACTATGTGTGAAAGCACTGTAAGGCTAAAGACCCATTTAGACACAACGATTCTCGCTCAAAATTCGCTCAAAGACATCTTTTAAGCGATAACTGTTGCATCTAAATGCACGGACATCGTGCAGTGTTCATGCACGATTCATTCTTCATTGCTCAATTCTAGTTTTCTAGAATTGAGCAATGAACTCTTGTCAGCGGTGTAGGCTGTTATCACAGTCGGCAGCGCTGATAAGATACTTTCAGCTCGTGTCCCGCTGGTAGTTCACAGCGGGATGTGAGCTGTAAGCGCAGAGAACAATGCAGCTGTTTGCTTATGCAAAACAGCTGCATTGTTTGCCGAGCGATAGTGGCAATGTCCGGCTCCGCCTGCATAGCTCTTTAGTAGCTACTTAGCTACTATAGAGCATGCAAAGACGATCGCTCAAAAATCGCTAAAACGACAGCTTGAGTGATAGTTTTGAGTGATCATCTTTCAGTGTAAATGGAATCTAAGCCATCAATAGTTTACAACTGGACAACCCTTTTTTTAAGGGTTTGTGCCAACAGGGAAACACTTATTAGGGCATACGAACATCATAGAGCGGTGTCCCCCTTTTGATAACCCTGAACAGGGAGCCACACTGTAAGAGAGCTCCCTTTGTGGCCTCCTTGTTTAACAAGATGGGCATTCAGGTGAATTTTTGTCCTGTAATACTCTACTTATCCTGCAGTGGCCGCTGTAGGGAAAATGCCTGGCTAGCTGCGGTTTCTCCTGGCCAAATCAGTTGTTTGCTAGGAGTGCTGTGAACAGGACTCTTGTCTCCTTGCATAGGGAAGATGCCATCCTCTATAATGATATAAATATATAGAATGAAAACATATGCAGTTAGAATGGAGTAAAGAATAATATGTTTCGGTATATCATTTTTGCTTACAAAAGAATATGCTGCCATTCCTTGAAGAAGACAGAGCTTGGGTGCACTTCTTTTGATGTTTTAAGGGGACATTCACCTTTCATCAAATAGAAGGCAAAGTTTGATCTGAGATGTAGGATATTCCTCTAAGGCTAGTCCCTAATACCCTTTCCAATTGACACAGTTATGTAGTGCACTGTAGCTATCACATCTCCAGCAGGCTTCCGAAATTCTCCTTAATACATGCTGATATTTGTCCCAAATATGTTTTAATCAGTGGATCAAGGCCTTCATTTTGTATTACGTTACCTCCGAGGTTTCTGCAAGCAGGTGAATGACTTCTTACATCCTACGGGAGTTTCACTGCCCTTGGTTAAGAAGTTCAGTGTCATGTACTTTCCTGCCTTCTCTGCATGATGGAGCATTACTGCACATAGCTGTTCTTCATGGTCTTGGCCACTGGTATGAGACTTGGGCGCCACGAGAGTGGAATAAGTATGCGGTAAATACCTCTGCTCCAACAGTATATGTGCATCACTGATGACTTTCAGGAGCTCGGTGGTTGCCTTGCAGCATTGGGGTCTTGGGTTTGCATTGGACCAGTAGCAACAACTGCATGGAGTTTGTGTGTTCTCCCCATCTTTGCACGGTACTCGGAATTCTGCCCATATAAACATACTGATAAGTTAATTGACTTTCTTTGAAATTGGCTCTAGAGTGTGTATGTATCTGAGATGGGTATGTACATGAGGAATGGAATAAACCTCTATAGTGCTATCTATTGGAAGGTAGCTACTTTGAGTCAATAGGGAGAATGACTGGGGATGTAAGTGAAAATAGAATACCCACCTACAGACAGCTGTTTCAGGAATCTTCCCCTACATCGGTACACAGTAGGCTTGTGGTTGACTGGGCGCGAGGTCACGGGACTCGGACATGAATTGGATGAAGGGAAAGGTAATGTCACTACTTGTGAAGAGCACTACAGGAGATAACACCCAGAAGGAGAAACATTCGCGCCCTAGTCATCATGTTGATGGCCTCTCACCTAGCCATCTAGAACCCTGCTTGCATTGATGAGGGACAGGAACGTCGAAAGAGCTGTCTGTACATGGGTATCCTGGTTTGGTTTACATCTCTGGTCATGTTGTAAGGCTTCTTAGAAGGTCAGATATTGACTCATAGGGTAGCTATCTTTCAATAGGTGCCGTTTCATTGTATTCCATCGCTCATTTGTATTTTTTCCCAGGAAGCATTGCAAGGTCTATAAGACTCCCTATACCTTCGTGGTACTCTCCACAAGGAGAAACATAACCCCCTCGGACTCAGTGAGTGACTGAATATGTTGGTGCTATATAGGGAATGAGAAATAAATTTAATGGCTTCTAGGTTACATTCCCCTGCCCAGCGGTACAGATTCATTAGAAACACTATAGTTCATCTGGGAAGCATAGCCAAGAACTAAACCTGCTTTTTTTTTTTTCTGACCTCGTTGTTTTGTCACACATCATCTTGTCACAGCGTGATCCATAAATGTAAAAGTTAGCAGCAGGACCGACCTGCATTTATGACCTTGCGCTGCGGAGTTTGGGCTGTGATGTTATTTATGCTAGAACAACTCTGTAACCTTGATGGATGGCTTCATTTTTATTATCGCGCAATTTAAGAATTTTAGCTAATGAGTAAATGCTGTTATTTAATTTATGTAGTCTTTTACCAGAATAGATCTTGCAAGATTTATGTAACCAAAACATGGCATTCCCTGCATTTTAAAGGAGTTATCCCAGAATCTATAAACTTGTTCGTTATCCACAGGATAACTTTATGATCAGTAGGGTTCTCATTGCAGAGACCCCCATTGATCCCGAGAATGGGGGTCCTGTGTTCCCCTTCCTCTTCACTGTGGGCTTACTGCACCCCTTGCAGCAGTCATGCTTGTTTGGTGCTGTTCCATTCACTTTCAGCGGGACTGCGGAGATAGCCGAGGTACAAGTGCTTAGCGCTCCGCAATGTCTGTCTTCCTCACATGCTCAGCCATTGCTCTATTCAATTGTGGTTTCACTGGAGGTGCCGCTGTTACATTTTCTCTTGAAGGTTAGCATCCATCATCATGATGTCCTCATCAGTGGCGATAGTGGTTACATTTGCTTTCCATTTCCTTCAATACTATGAATATTTCCTCATGACCCTGTCAACTATCCATATAGGAGAAACGCGTTGAGATGTGGATGCAGTTTTGGGTTTTGCTGGGTTACAGCAGGGTTAGCCTCCGTTGAGTGGGGCACAGTTGTCAGGGCGATCGCTCCACAGATAGGTAGGGTGATCACATGGCCTTTTATAGGAATAGTGGGCTATCAGAACATCGCCTCGAATTTAAGCTGATAATCCCTAAAGATATTCTATTCATGTGGTACAACGAGCATCAGAGTTTGAATCAACAAACCGTGAGTACTAAAGTACTACCTGCTTTATAGCCCTTGACGCTAAGATGAGACGTACATTTTTTATTTTGTGTGTGTGTATACTGTGGTTACTAATGATTTAAAAAAAATTCTAATAAAGGAGTATATTTTTAAGGGGTATCCTTTTGCCGTGAGAAGTTCCTTGTTGGTCTTTGTCATTGCATTTCAATATTGCAGTGATATTTTTATTTATTTTTTATTGTTGGCCTATCTTGAGGATAGGTCACCAATATTGGGCCTTATTCTCCATCCGTGTTCTGTCCGTGTATTTCACAGACAGACCGATTATAGACTATGAGGCTATTCACGTGGGTGAGTTTTCACACGGTCCAATTGTCCATGTGAAAAAAAAAAATTGATACATATTCTATTCCGGTCTACATTTATGCAGTTTGCTGTATCTGTGGAGATCTGTCAGCACATGGATGGGTGTCCGTGCGCTGTCTGATGTATTCTAGAATCTTGGCCGTAAGTTGCAACTCACAATGCGGCTGTTTGAATGAAGCTTTTATAGCCCTCGATGACCTCTAAAAGTCATTTTTCCATTTTACTCCTAAGAGAATAGTAGACTTAAGCCAAAAGTTAGCAGTTTGAATGCCCATTTAGCCCCAAGGATTCTCGCTCAAAGCCGTCTTTTGAGCGAAAATCGTTGGGTCTAAATGCACAAACATCGTGCAGTTTTCGTGCATGAGTTGTTCCTCGCTCAATTCTAGTTTTCTTGAATTGAGCGATGAATGCTTATCAGTGGTGCAGGCTGTTATCTCAGTTGGCAGTGCTGATAAGATTCTTATGGCCCGTGTCCTGCTGGTAGTTCACAGCAAGACCTGAGCTGTAATCGCGGAGAACAATACAGCTGTTTGCTTATGCAAAACAGCTCTATTGTTCGCCGAGTGATAGCGGCCGTGTCCCACTCTGCCTGCATAGCTCTTAAGTACCTACTTAGCTACTATAGACTATGAAAAGATGATCGTTCAAAACTGTCACTTCAACTGTCGTTTTAGCGACTTTTGAGCGATCATCTGTCAGTGTAAATGGAATCTAATGAAGGTGTCTCTCAATATTAGCTTTCAGTGTTGTTATCAAAAAGTCAAAATGGACCAATGTGTTGGCTAATTTTAGACTTTTCCAGTCCTAAGCAACTTGACTAAAGCGGTTGTTCACCTTCTCAGTTTCCCTGCAGCACCTCCACAGGAAAGATAAGGTAATACATGGTGCTCATGGAACTCAATAGACTGTCCTTTAATGCATGGACATACCAGTTCTTTTAGAGCGGTGTTTCTCAACTTCAGTCCCCATGTACAACCATGATTTGAGGATCTCCTATAGAGGCAATTTCCGAAGGCCCTGATGATAATTACATTACCTGTACAATACTAAGGAAATCTTGAAAACCTGTCCTGTTGGGGGTACTTGAGGACTAGAGTTCAGAGACACTGCTCTAGAACAAGTGTTTCTTTGTTAGGTACTGTCCATTTTGACTAAGGCCAGGCTCACATGAACGTGTCTGCCAGCATTCCGCGCGTGAACACACAACAAACGCGCAATGACATGCGTACTTGCATGCCGCCATCCCCATATACTATCTTGGAGCATGTGCGCGTGTAATACGCGCCAAGATAGTGCATGCCTCGATTTTTTTTTTTTCACACATATTTTGCATGGTTCGTGTGAGCGGTAACATTGAAGTCTATGGTATTTTGCTACTGCGTATTATGCACAGGGAATACGCAGTGAGCATATGCTTGTGTGAGCCCAGCCTAATAGATGAAGGTTCTGAGTAGGAGATCCTCCTCTATTAACCCAGTATTCACTCATAGGGTATTTCAGATGTGTTTTCATTTTTGGAAATTTTGGCCTACAGCCTAGCTTTGCAGTGCACCCACAGTTCAAAGATTTGCGCCAGGACTTTTTCTGTGGTTTTACATTATTCTGTACAGACAAAAATAACCATTTAAAAGAGTGACGTGATCAGAATGCTTATTTTGCAATCAGCTGATCTGTTTTCTTCTATGCCAGTGCCAGGAGCACGAGTATGTAAGCTCTTGGCAAGGTTGGTGCGGCCTTTTGAATGCTTGATTTCTGTAGTCTGTTACATGTGCTGAATGTTCCAGCCTGGGCAGAGAATGATTGATGTCTAAAAGGTGCAAATGGTTTTTCTGTTGGAAGCGCTCAGTGGGAAGGTGTCTATGCCTGGGGACTGGTGGCCATGAGTCAGCTAGCATATTGATGAAGCGATCTTATCTCTGGGGTTTTTTCACACCGTTCAGCTTGGCTTACCATGGGGCTTAATCGAGGAGAGAACAAAGATAAAATTAATTAGCTCCTGTACTGAATGTGCCGCTATGGAGAGCTAGGCTGCCTGCAATATGTTTTAAAAACGTCATTTTCACGATGCTGTGTGGAGAAATATACAACCAGATGCAGACACGAGACCAGACAGGGAAAATGCAATTTTCTCTATGGAAGGTGTAGCTGACTCCCAATAATCTAAATCCCTAAACATTTGCCAAATTACTTTCTGTAATCTTACTTGAGGTTTAAGCTTTGCAACGACACAGCACAATGGAAAATTAACAAGCCTGTTAGACGCGCCATCTGCAGATTTAGTTCTCCACAGTTCTTACAAGGCTGGAGTTATCAGATTTTTACATTCACTTGATAGTCACAGGAGAACATTTTTTTTTTAAGTACAACACAAGTCAATTAGATCCTGTTTTCAACTAAGGGCGTATTTATATCACTCTCCTTTGCCCTTCTTCTTCCTTCTCCCTTTGCCCTTCTTTTTCCTTCTCCCTTTGCCCTTCTTCCTTCTCCCTTATGCCCTTCTTCTTCCGTCTCTCTTATGCCCTTCTTCTTCCGTCTCCCTTATGCCCTTCTTCTTCCGTCTCCCTTATGCCCTTCTTCTTCCGTCTCCCTTATGCCCTTCTTCTTTCGTCTCCCTTATGCCCTTCTTCTTCCGTCTCCCTTATGCCCTTCTTCTTCCGTCTCCCTTATGCCCTTCTTCTTCCGTCTCCCTTATGCCCTTCTTCTTCCGTCTCCCTTATGCCCTTCTTCTTCCGTCTCCCTTATGCCCTTCTTCTTCCGTCTCCCTTATGCCCTTCTTCTTCCGTCTCCCTTATGCCCTTCTTCTTCCGTCTCCCTTATGCCCTTCTTCTTCCGTCTCCCTTATGCCCTTCTTCTTCCGTCTCCCTTATGCCCTTCTTCTTCCGTCTCCCTTTGCCCTTCTTCTTCCGTCTCCCTTTGCCCTTCTTCTTCCGTCTCCCTTTGCCCTTCTTCTTCCGTCTCCCTTTGCCCTTCTTCTTCCGTCTCCCTTTGCCCTTCTTCTTCCGTCTCCCTTTGCCCTTCTTCTTCCGTCTCCCTTTGCCCTTCTTCTTCCGTCTCCCTTTGCCCTTCTTCTTCCGTCTCCCTTTGCCCTTCTTCTTCCGTCTCCCTTTGCCCTTCTTCTTCCGTCTCCCTTTGCCCTTCTTCTTCCGTCTCCCTTATGCCCTTCTTCTTCCGTCTCCCTTATGCCCTTCTTCTTCCGTCTCCCTTATGCCCTTCTTCTTCCGTCTCCCTTATGCCCTTCTTCTTCCGTCTCCCTTATGCCCTTCTTCTTCCGTCTCCCTTATGCCCTTCTTCTTCCGTCTCCCTTATGCCCTTCTTCTTCCGTCTCCCTTATGCCCTTCTTCTTCCGTCTCCCTTATGCCCTTCTTCTTCCGTCTCCCTTATGCCCTTCTTCTTCCGTCTCCCTTATGCCCTTCTTCTTCCGTCTCCCTTATGCCCTTCTTCTTCCGTCTCCCTTATGCCCTTCTTCTTCCGTCTCCCTTATGCCCTTCTTCTTCCGTCTCCCTTATGCCCTTCTTCTTCCGTCTCCCTTATGCCCTTCTTCTTCCGTCTCCCTTATGCCCTTCTTCTTCCGTCTCCCTTATGCCCTTCTTCTTCCGTCTCCCTTATGCCCTTCTTCTTCCGTCTCCCTTATGCCCTTCTTCTTCCCTCTCCCTTATGCCCTTCTTCTTCCCTCTCCCTTATGCCCTTCTTCTTCCCTCTCCCTTATGCCCTTCTTCTTCCCTCTCCCTTATGCCCTTCTTCTTCCCTCTCCCTTATGCCCTTCTTCTTCCCTCTCCCTTATGCCCTTCTTCTTCCCTCTCCCTTATGCCCTTCTTCTTCCCTCTCCCTTATGCCCTTCTTCTTCCCTCTCCCTTATGCCCTTCTTCTTCCCTCTCCCTTATGCCCTTCTTCTTCCCTCTCCCTTATGCCCTTCTTCTTCCCTCTCCCTTATGCCCTTCTTCTTCCCTCTCCCTTATGCCCTTCTTCTTCCCTCTCCCTTATGCCCTTCTTCTTCCCTCTCCCTTATGCCCTTCTTCTTCCCTCTCCCTTATGCCCTTCTTCTTCCCTCTCCCTTATGCCCTTCTTCTTCCCTCTCCCTTATGCCCTTCTTCTTCCCTCTCCCTTATGCCCTTCTTCTTCCCTCTCCCTTATGCCCTTCTTCTTCCCTCTCCCTTATGCCCTTCTTCTTCCCTCTCCCTTATGCCCTTCTTCTTCCCTCTCCCTTATGCCCTTCTTCTTCCCTCTCCCTTATGCCCTTCTTCTTCCCTCTCCCTTATGCCCTTCTTCTTCCCTCTCCCTTTGCCCTTCTTCTTCCGTCTCCCTTATGCCCTTCTTCTTCCCTCTCCCTTTGCCCTTCTTCTTCCGTCTCCCTTATGCCCTTCTTCTTCCGTCTCCCTTATGCCCTTCTTCTTCCGTCTCCCTTATGCCCTTCTTCTTCCGTCTCCCTTATGCCCTTCTTCTTCCGTCTCCCTTATGCCCTTCTTCTTCCGTCTCCCTTATGCCCTTCTTCTTCCGTCTCCCTTATGCCCTTCTTCTTCCGTCTCCCTTATGCCCTTCTTCTTCCGTCTCCCTTATGCCCTTCTTCTTCCGTCTCCCTTATGCCCTTCTTCTTCCGTCTCCCTTATGCCCTTCTTCTTCCGTCTCCCTTATGCCCTTCTTCTTCCCTCTCCCTTATGCCCTTCTTCTTCCCTCTCCCTTATGCCCTTCTTCTTCCCTCTCCCTTATGCCCTTCTTCTTCCCTCTCCCTTATGCCCTTCTTCTTCCCTCTCCCTTATGCCCTTCTTCTTCCCTCTCCCTTATGCCCTTCTTCTTCCCTCTCCCTTATGCCCTTCTTCTTCCCTCTCCCTTATGCCCTTCTTCTTCCCTCTCCCTTATGCCCTTCTTCTTCCCTCTCCCTTATGCCCTTCTTCTTCCCTCTCCCTTATGCCCTTCTTCTTCCCTCTCCCTTATGTCCTTCTTCTTCCCTCTCCCTTATGCCCTTCTTCTTCCGTCTCCCTTATGCCCTTCTTCTTCCGTCTCCCTTATGCCCTTCTTCTTCCCTCTCCCTTTGCCCTTCTTCTTCCCTCTCCCTTTGCCCTTCTTCTTCCGTCTCCCTTATGCCCTTCTTCTTCCGTCTCCCTTATGCCCTTCTTCTTCCGTCTCCCTTATGCCCTTCTTCTTCCGTCTCCCTTATGCCCTTCTTCTTCCGTCTCCCTTATGCCCTTCTTCTTCCGTCTCCCTTATGCCCTTCTTCTTCCGTCTCCCTTGTGCCCTCCTTTTTCCGTCTCCCTTGTGCCCTCCTTCTTCCGTCTCCCTTGTGCCCTCCTTCTTCCGTCTCCCTTGTGCCCTCCTTCTTCCGTCTCCCTTGTGCCCTCCTTCTTCCGTCTCCCTTGTGCCCTCCTTCTTCCGTCTCCCTTGTGCCCTTCTTCCTCCTCTTCATCTTCCCTTCTACCTCCTTTTCCCTGCTGCCTCCTCCACCGCTTGGCCGATCACCACATTAGTTAAGTCAGATCAAAGTCTTCTACATTTATATAGCATGGTAAGTAAAATAAAAAATAGGAGTTTCATCACATTACTCAACTCCATTGCATGTAGAACACGTAAAACACACATTTTCCAATATCCACATGTTTGCACTTCTGGATCAACAATTAATGTGAATGGGGGACTATGCAGCCCGTTCAATAGTGTTTTTGTTTCTTTTGCTCAAGTGGTCATTATAACAATTACCCACACTGTTTACATGTGAAATATTTGTAAATATGTGTTATATGAGAATGAGTTGAGTCAAGTGATATAATGAAGTGCACTACACATCAGCACATAATTAGTGAGCTGTGCCTCTTGGAAGGGTAAATGACAATTCCCGTGGTCATTCTCTTTTTTACAGAAGACGACAACTGAATAGTTTTATTTAGAATGATCTTTTTTTTTGTTTTTAGCGTTGGGCATGCTCTATTACAGTCTTCGGATTTGGCAGGGTAGATATTTTCAGTCCGCTGTATATAACAACTCTTAATTTGTATAAAGCATTTACTATATTGAAAATCCTCTTCTGCAGAAACAGGGTCAGCAACAACATTTCAGAAATTAAGAAAAAGACTAATTAGCTTTTAAACATAAAGATCTAAAATTGGCATCTTGTAGCCAGCTGGTGCATACATGCTAATTGGGTTGCTATGATTTCTAAAAGTTGCTGCAAGTGGGCATTTCTAACTGGATGTGCGGAGCAAGTTTATCTTCCGGTGATTAGCAAACAGCATGACTAATTCGCAGTTCGAGATGCAGCCAGACTGAATGTCAATTATTTGGAGACCTTTAGCAAAACATTAAAAGGAATTTTAAGGTTCCTCGGCAAGTGAAATGTACCTCTCAGAGGTCATTGTAGCTGGAGGCTAATTATGGGTGGGAAATCAATATGCCGGTGCTGTATCGCATTCTGCTCCGGTATCACCTGCATTGTTATGGGGCATGATTTAAGCTGCATTTTGTAACTATTGGTGCAGTTTAATAGGTTGATTCACATTCCAATGCGTCTCTAGAATGGTATATTTCTTACTGGGCTTGTGCTCTCGTATTGTGACCTTCCGATTTTCAGCCCGTAAACATAAGAATGGTACAGCATACCGGATCACGGACTTTTCTTTTAGTATACTGACTTCCAGGCACAAATGTAGTGGTGCATGGTTAGCTGATGGGCCTCCTAGCATGATACCAATTGAGGCCATGTAAAGGTACATGACCTCAAAATGCGTAGATTGTTTGTAATGCTGACCATTTTCAAATGGGTTAAATAAAGGAGTAATTTTTAATTGCTAGATTTTATTGCTATTCCAAGTATGTATCTTGTCAGATGTGCGTGCATGAAAGATCGTCTACCCTTAAACACAATTTAAAAATTTTTTTTTGTTAACTCTTCACATGGTGTTCTCTAAAAAAATATTAACCAGCACAGAATTCTGAACCATTAGGTGAGGGTTCCACGATGAAGTGAACTGAATGCGGTTGAAACTACTCTCTCTTGTGGTGACCAATGGTCACACAATATTATCCGTAATGTATACCAACAAAATGTTCTATCCATTGGTCTCTGGAGGTAGGTGGGGTAATGGGCCCATGTGATTAAGGGCTTGTTCACATTGGCGCTAGAGGTTTTTGTTTTCCTCCTCCATGTGTGGAGCAAAAATGGCAACCCCCGGTCTAAATAGAACTGAATGGCGCGGAACAGACCGCATTAACAACACGTGTAGTCTGTTTGGTTTCCAGCTGTCTGGCATTTTGCCGGATTTAAGAGGACAAAATAGCGCTGCATGCAGTGCTATTTAATCCTGTTTTCCAGCAGAAATCAGCGACCGAGGAGCAGGAAAATCGAATTAAGCACTTCAGTGTTTTCCCCATTGATTTCAGTGGGTTTTTAAAAAAGCTTTCAGCTTGATTTCATTATATTAAGGTTCCGTTTTTTTGGGTGGGGGGTTGGCAAAACAAAAAGCACCGTCTGCAGCACTGTTTGTTCCAAATTTTTTAAACCCATTGAAATCGACGGGGACCAAAACCTTAAACACTTAATTCTGTTCAAATTGTTTTTCTGCTCCAAAAATGGAACAGACTCACTTCAAACGGAAATCCCTAATGTGGGTGTATACCCTTAACCCTTTACAATCAAATTTTGAATTTAGGGTTTCCTAGAGGGCTTTTTCTTTCCGCCATTATACAATGGTGCCATCTGCTGGCTAGAGCTAGTATTGTGGTATGGGACATGCTGGAGAGGCCCCCGACAACAGAGCGGCTAGTAATATACAGTAAGAATACCCTGCCGGGTGTCTTCCGACATCGGAGCTGTTCAGGCTTCAATTAGAATGTCTTCGGACGTCAGACAGTGGATTGGAAAGGGTGAATCGTTAGCTGAAATTTCAGTACTGTAGACTTTTTTTAAAGAAAGATTTCCTATACCACTGGATATTTCTTATTTAATTACCCATGTTTTCATAAATATGTACTTGGGGAGGATCTGTCTGAGGACAGCATGTATACAGTATATATAGAAATAAAGTCGAAATTCCCAGCAGACTTGCTTATCTCTAACAAGTCCAGAGGACGGGTCCTCCAGTCCAAAATATATAATATAAAGTTTTCATGTATTTGCCTGTTTTATTTACTTAATTATTTAGCCATCTTTTTGTCTTTTGCCCCTCTCTGTTCTAGGGACATTGACATTTGCTGGATGAAGCTCCCCTCACTGTAGTTCACCTGGCCTGGAGCCCATTCTACTCTGGTAAGTATTTACTAGTCATACCGATGGAACTACTGTAATCTGTGAGATGATTTGCTTAAGTTATACAGCAAGTAGTTTAATAAAACTGTTTAGAAGTATAAGTGTCACTTTTAAGACTACCGTATGTATGGGATAATATTGCAAGATTGTGGAAGACCTTCATTTATACTTAGATTTCATACAGTTGCAATCAAAATGGAAATGGTTTATTTGCCCAATTTACAAATTTTCAATTGTCTGCAAAAGAAAACCGTCAAACAGGAACAATTTAAATCACTCAACACAGCTAATATAAAAAGTGGTTTCTCCACGCTGCTTTATGTTGCCTCTGTTTTACGTGAGGCCTTTTAAGTCTATTCCGGGCTCACCATGGGCCCCCCAACCCAAACTCTGCAGATCATACTTCCAAAGTCCATACGTAAAATGGAGACCACACATAAAATAGTTTGGTTAGCCCCTTAATAATTAGGGCAGTCTCAGGATTATTTAACCCCCTGAAAAGAATCCCTCATTAGAGCACATGTTTGCAAATCGGATATAGTCTCAAGCACACCTGATGCAACTAATCAAAGGCCTTATTAGTTGCATCAGGTGTGCTTAAGATAAAACCTCAAATATCTGGATTGGGCTTTGATGACTGAAATTTGATTATATGTTAGAAATATAGCTAAGGGTGCATTCACACAGGGAGAGTGAGTTGCACCTGACATTCTTGGATGCGACTCGCATCGCATAGCACACAGATACTGTGTCTGTGTTCTGTGCGATGTGCGGGAGACCGCATATCTGCATGTTCTAGTCTCCTGTGAGACTTACAGGAAATTAGAACATGCTGTGTCTTAACTGCTGAAGGTCTTCATACCTGAAGATCTTTTGTACTTGATTTGCAAGTGCCTGCTCCTATGAGGGATTCCATTCAGAAGTTGAGTAAGGCCTCTCATGTCCACGGCAGTGTTGGACTTTGTCAGTAGAATATCGCAGCGCGCCCCCCAAACAGCCCATACTCCCTTTTCCTGATCCGCCGCACGAGTCCCGTCCTGCTAACGGGGCGCATGTGCAGTGCAGCACATGATGTGCCGGCGGTGATGCGCCCTTAATCTGAGACTGCATATGTCATTAAAAGTTGTATTATGTGTTGAATTTGCAGAAACCGCTTATTTTATTATTTGCTTTGAGCTATTTAAATTGTTTTTGTTTGTTTAGTATGTTGCAGACAGCTGAAAGTTTGCAAATTTGGTTAAAAAAAAAAATAAAAATTTGCAATGGGGATTAAATAACTTTGATCGCAACTCTAGAGGGTAATGGCCGTGTATTAGGCATTCAGTCATTCCTTTTTAAATGCCGAAAGATAATTCATTGCATTGCATCATTTTCCAACTACAGTATTTAGAAATTTTCTAACAGTGTGATTTTGGGTGTTTCTGATCAATTGTAGTATCCACACCGAGAGTGGGGAGTTATATTACCCGGTGTCTTCTGCTTGTGCTGTTGTGCCACAATCTACTGGTTCCCAGGCCTCCTTCTGTCTTCCAAGATGTTTGCAGCACTCTTCTAGCTACATGATGCATACTGTGCGTTGGTAGTGCTAAGTCACTCCATGCTGCTCTTTAATTGGGCAGCGCTGCACAGTGTGCTTCAGGTAATGCAAGGAGCGCTGTCTATAAGCAGCCTGATTCTGCACCTGACTGTAGTATTGGGTCATTTTAGATTTATTTTGAAAACCGTACTTTGACAATAATAATCGGAAATGCTAAGAAAATTTATGATAAAGACTTACAATGGATCTTAAAGGGTTGGCTGGGCTTATTTCCTAAATGTAATTGTTGCAGTGCTTTGATATTAAATAGACAGTTGGGGTTAAAGGGGTTATTCTAGCAAAAACATTTATAATAGGATAGTTGAAAAATGTATGATTGCGGCGGGTCTGACTGCTAGGATAACGGGAACAGCAGTCCCCATAGTGAATGAAGCAGCGGGATGCATGCTGACCACTGCTCCATTTACTGTCTATGGAGATAGACAACTGGGTATGCTCGACTATTTCTTTCAGTCTCATAGAAGTGGTCAGGCCATTGGGTGTATATATGTTCGCAATTTGCTGTCGTTCCACGGAAAGCTTCTACACCAGAATTCTGACCTGGTGACAATGACATCTCTGCATGCAACTTTACTTTCTACTTTACTTTATACCTTTTACTTTACTTTGCATTGAGTCTTCAAACAGTCGTGTATTGGTAGGGAAACCATCAGTCGGATTCCCCCTTTAGGGCCAATTTAGAGTAACCTATTACTGTGTGACAGACATTTTTTTTTTGGCAACACAAAACTAGACTGAATCTCATCGTTGGAGTGAGCCATTTGAGAAGTTTTCACTGCAGTCCCTTGATGATTGTAATCCCATATTTGCTGGTAATATATATGGTTCCCAGGTGGTAATGTAGTATGGAGCAGCGAGTAAAATCTCACCCCCTTCCTTCTGCAAATGAGGGAGGCAGCAGATATAATGGATCAGGGTACTCTCATACAGCAAGCATTGTCCAAGAGAGTCTAGCAGACTTTGCTCAATGTGACTATATAGTTATGATGGTACTGGTGATTTAAAGGGATTATACATTGGCTTAACGATTTTTTAATTACAGTTGCAAAAGTGTTAAAGGGTTTTCCAGGGAGAATAGTATTGATGATGTATCCTCAGGATAGGTCATCAATAGTTGATTGGCTGGGATCCATTGCTCGGGACCCTGACCGATCTGCCGATTGTGCACCCGCTGACAGCGGAAGCCATGTCTGCAGTTACAAGCGCCGGCCCCTTCACAGAGACTTCCGCTCCAACCCCTGTATATATGCGGTGCTGTCAGCTGATTGGTTGGGGTCCTGAGCAACAGACATCAGACTATCAACTGTTGATGACCTAGCCTGACAATAGGTCAGCAATAGTATTCTCAGTGTAAAACGCCTTCAAACTATCAAAAGTAGGGGTACTCACCTGTCTTCTGCCCCAGCACTGAGGCCCTCCTGGTCTTTGTTGTGGAACAGCTACTAGCTGACTGCTACAACCAATCAGGGGCCTGAACGGTCATGTGCCGTTTTCCTGGTAGCATGCCTTCCATCATCTGAGTGGTGATGCCAGAAGAATGGCACCAGACCCCTGTAGCCTCTGATTGGCTGCAGCATCCAGGTGGTAGCTGTTCCACAATAAAGACCAGGAGGGCCACGGGGCTTCCGCTCTGGACCGATGGGGCAGGGGACGAGTAAGTACCCTAGCTTTTATTATTTTAACACTTTTGCACTTATAATTACAAAATCGTCCTGCAACCAGACTATCCCTTTAAAACCCCTTTTTTCACAGATTGTTCGGGACCTATTGGGCTGTGTAAAACGGACAACAATCAGTCAACGAATAAATGCTCATTCATCGCCTGATTGTTGCTTTTTAGCAAGCATGAAAACTGTTGGCTGGTCTCTGCGTGAATGGGGCGACCTACAGCCGCCTCTATGGGGGCGACTGACTGTATGAACGATTGTTCGCCCTCCTATGAACAATTTTCAGCCCATGTAATAGTAATGTTAACGAGTGCTAATGGACATGTTTTTCGGTCAGCACTCTTTACATCAGGTCGAAAATTAACGTTAAAGCACTATTGGCATAAGCAAACTTTTACTGTCACTTCCGGGTGTAAATTAACAGGATTTAGCCGCTAGTGGCGCCACACTGATCTTAAAGGGGTATTCCGGTTACAGGATGTTTTTTCATTTTTTCACTCATCCATTGGATAGGTAAAAAATAATAATTGATGGGGGTCTAACTGTTGGGACCCCCATTGATTTGGAGAATCCCCTAAAACTGAGATCTGTCATAAATCTTAAAGACAAGTTATCCTGAATACATTGTAGCCAGATCTGGAATTTTAAGTCTGGCTCCGATCTAGAAGAAAAGGATTGTAGAGTTCCACATCTGGAAGAGATAAAAGTAGGACAAAGACACAAGTGGTGAAGTCAGCAGTGCAATAAATTGTCAGAAGTTGAGGTGTTTTGCTCTTTGCAATGTTTAGCAGCAGGACTGGAATTGAGGGTAAAGGAGACGGTTATCTCTTCAGCGGGCAGATAAGGAGGGGGATTGGATTGCTGGCCTGTTTCTGAACCTTGCCTAATGAATGGTTGCTAGGCAAATTGCATCTCAATCAGTTTAATCCTCTGCATGTCATGTACAGGTCCCTTCTTCGAGAACTAAAGCAGCAGCCAGTCAGAAAACTGACAAGGGTCAGAATAATTGACAAGGGATAGAATACTTATCAGGAAATTGTTTAGTCAGACCGCAGACTTTGGAACGTAACGCCATACGACTGAGGAGCAGCAGGTCATGATTAGAATAGCTTTTCACTATTTCCATTCATTTACTGCAAGCAGAGATCCTTTTCTATATTCGTAGGTTGCAATATACAATAAATAAGCTTTTTTTATACATAGAAATAGAAAACTCCTTAAATGATTTGTTCTGGTCTGAAACCATTGATAACCTTCAGGATAGTTCATCATCAGCGGGGTCTAATGCTCAGGACCCCCAGCAATCAGCTGAATATAGTAGGAACAGTGCCTGCATTACCCACCTGGGCCATTGCAATGTGTATAGAGCTGTCAGCCTCTTGCTCCGTCCACACTGACAGTGGGATGGAAAACAGTTGATCACCAGGGGTCCTGAGCAGTGGATCAACTATTGATTATCTATTCTGAGGATAGGTCATCAGCAGTTTCAGACTCGGACAACCCATTTTTAATCATTTATTATGGCAGAATTACATTAAACATATATTCTTTTCATGGGTGATGATAACGTGGGTGTGTCTGATATTGGATGTAGATATTGAACTATAACTAGCAGTGAGGTATATGGTTATTAGGCACAAAGGGACATGCATGTGGTGGTTCATTATAGCATTATAATGTTTAGTATGTGAAGAGATCCTGGCTATGTAAATAAGCGTGCTTTCACACATGTGTCCGAGGTTCCTCTTTCCTGCTCCGTTAAGAAAGCAGGAAAGGGGAATCCCCACTGCCCAACTGCTTAGTCTCAGGATGGAACCGAACGGGCCCTATAATGGGGTCCATTCGGTTTCCACTCAGCTGCCCAGCTTTGGACGGAAATTAAAACGGCATGCTTATTTTGAGCCGGATCTGCGGCAGCAACTCCAACCGGAGGTTCCAACGCAGATGTGGAACCAGCCTTAGTGAATGAGAAAGTACCAGATGGATGATTAAAAGTTTGAGAATTCAGATGGCAAAAACTCAATGGAAATCCACGTTAGAAATCCGCTGACTCCTGATGCAGATTTGCGTCATGGATCCACACTAGAGATGAGCGAACGTACTCGTTTAGGGCATTTTTGCACTTTAGCACCGCTTTTTCCGAGTAACTGACAACTCGGGTGAAAAGATTCGGGGGGCGGCGTGGTGGAGGGGGGGGGGGGGTAGCAGTGGGGAACAGGGGGGAGCTCTCTCTCCCTCTGCAACCCCCCGGCGCCTCCACAAATCTTTTCGTCCGAGTAGTCAGTTACTCGGAAAAAGCGATGCTCGAGTCCAAAAACACCCGAACCGAGTACGCTCGCTCATCTCTAATCCACACGCGTTTTGGCCCTATTTATTGGGTCTAAGCTGCATGGAGATGGCCTGATACAGGTTTTACATCAAGAAGTGACATAACAATTTTTTTTGTTTCCTATTCAAATGAATGTTACGAGGATTCAGCATAAAATCTATGGAAAATTCTACCTTGTGAATAAAGCATAAAGGGGTTGTGCCACAATTGATATTTATACCTGATTGTTGAGGATTTCACCATTGGGATCCCCACCGATCTCTGAGATTCTGAGCCCCACTCACTGCGTGAGAAGGAGTTTAACCCTTTTCAATCCACTGTCTGACCTCTGAAGACATTATGATTTAAGGCTGTACAGCTCCGATGTTGGAAGACGTCCGTCGGGGTTCTCTTACTGTATAGTGCCAGCCTCTCTGCTGTCGGAGCCTATCCAACGTGTCACCTCATGCAGTACTGGCTTTAGCCAGCAGATAGCGCCGTTGTATAACGGCAGAAAAAGAGTAAGCCCCCTAGGAAAACTAGGATACAAATTGGATTGGAAAGGGTTAAAGCATGTGCACTGTTGCTTCATTTAATATCTATAGGGCTGTTGGAAAAAGTAGAGTGCTATACTTTGGACCACCACTCTGAGGGGGTCCCAGCAGTGGAGCCTAGGAATACCTCTTCTGCATCATATATTTGGCTGCTCTTATATAAAAGAATTAGTTGCAAATTTGTTGGCTAGTCGTTGAAGGACAACAATTACCTGTTTATACTAAAAGATATCTAATCAACCAGCAACTATTTTTAAGTGAGCATGAAACGAAGTAACGATCAACTAATGGAACAACTTCTTGCTCCTCACCCAGTTGGTGACCACGTTCACATGGAACAACTGTTGCTTATTTTCTCTCTATTGAGCGACTATTCGGACGATCGTTGTGCCGTGTAAAGCTACCACTAAGAACCAGTATATCGCAAGAATATTAAGCTAGCTCAGTTGCCTTGTGAGTTCTAGGAACCAGTAAAACCACAAGACCTCACACTATAATTTGCTTGAAAGATTCATTTTATAGAAAGAATTTGCGCAATGTAGTTTAATGTGAAGTTTTATGTCGTGCCTGTAAATCTTTACTTAATGCAGAACCTAAAAATTCAGGTTTGACTGGTGTAAGCTCCAGAATCTCCCTCCCAGATGTCAGACTCAAGAAGTATGAGGAAGCTGAGACACAGAGCGCTGTTTACTAGGTTCTCGAACCATCTGTACTTGTAGATGACACGGACAAGACGCAGTAATCACCTCTTACTTCCATTCCCTTTAATGCTGCAGAGGCAATAAAGGTGTTTAATGGTGACCCAATTTTTCACTCTGTGTCACCGTTTTGTACAAAGACAGCTAAGCCTACTTTCACAGGGATAATAAAAAAAAGTTGACCCCGAAATTCTCAAGCACAACTCACATCGGATAGCAAGTGTGCTGACCAATATATGGCACCCGGCACGTGTACATGTGCCATTTTTAGTCAAGAATAAGACATGCCGCAGTATTTTTTTTACTCCTTTTTCATCAGGCCGAGTAAAAAATAAATAAAAAAAATCTCATATTCATACACCCATTCGAATGAATGGGCTATTTCTCTCCAATTTTCAGTCTGAAAATCGGATAGAAATATTATCCGTGCATGTACTCTAAACGTAAATGTTGTATTAAGAGAAATGGTAAATTATGGGGAAAGTAAAGTCAAGGTTTCTGATCTCTTTTTATTACCTAGAACATCAAATTCATATACTTTGCAGTCTCTGCTGGATCCCTTTTCTTGATCCATAGTGTTGTTTTTTCTTAAAAACCTTCCGGTCGATGGAGCGCAAGTTTAAATGCTCCAGGCGATGTAATATTTGATTGTTCTCAGTAATAGAAATCGAGTAATCTTGTAGATATACCTTTTTAATGGCTAACAAAAATACAGGATGTTATAGTGAGCTTTCGGAACTCTGGGTCCTTCCTCACGCATAGTGGAACAAATCTAAGGACCTATTTAATAAATACACATGATCACATGGGAGGGCACAAACATAGTGAGCTTAATTTGCACTAGATAATTACCAGATACAGAGGGTAAGAGGGCATAGACATGTTGGGATTAATAGCATTTAGATAAATACCAGGGAGGGATGACCATAACAGTAAATAATTAGTCCAGTGACAAGAAATGTGAAATTTCTCCTTCAGACCTGCAAAGAAGGAAGATTGAACAATACCTCTGCAGCGCCACCTATTGGATGACAGCATTCCTTCAAATCAATGTATGAGTTTTTACCAAGTCTGTAAAACAATCATTGGCAATAGCACCCCTTCTGGGTACTCTCCTTGGGGAATAACAATGCCATCCCCTGACCCATCCACCCCCCAGGTGTCTCCACACACCCCCTAGGTGCTCTCTTTAAGGGCACCCCTCTTAACCTCTATCAGACCTTTCATATTCTCCACTGATGCAAGAACCCTCTCCGAGGTTCATTCCATTTTTGAGGGTATCAAAAATGGCCATAAATTTATTCTCCCAAATTCTTCTGTGATGCTGTGACTTGAAGTTGCCCTTCAGTACGATAATCCTGATCTGCTCTATGCTGTGTCCGTGACCACAAAAATGTTTTGCCACAAGTAATTCAGTTTTTCTCTCTCTAATTGTGTAGCGATGAGATCTCATCCTGACTCTGTTTTTGTCCTGTTTTTAAATACGTCTTTAGATTTGTCCATTATGCCTGAGGAAGGATCCTGTGAGGTCCGAAAGCTCATGTATTTTTGTTAGCCATTAAAAGGTATCATATCTACAAGATTACTTGGTTCCTCTTACTGAGAACAATCACATTTTGCTCTACTGGCTAACACGGTACCAAATCCCTTTTTTTCCGATTTAGGTGATGTAATCTTACGTCATTACTGTCTGCATTTAGCCATGCTCAAATTGGTGGGCAATTGCACATTTTGGCGGGAGATAATAACCACTCCCCCCATATCCACTAATCGGTAGACAAGAGATTATGTACTTTATCAAGCACGGAGAAAAGGAAAAGGACACTCGATTTGTAAAGCGGGAACTGCCTTCAAAATGCAAAGCACAACTCTTATTTCTGTATGCATATTTTAGTAATAAAATAGTGTCCAATTCAGAATTTTAGATCGTGGACCTCATCTTTCCAAGTGATTGATTTAAAGCACGTTTGGGATTTAAGGAGGGGTTCTTGATCTTGTAGCTAGGATCTTCTAAAAAATTGAGGCCACATAGCAGCCACTATTTTTAGCAGCTGCTCAAATTATATGTGTACTTTTTCCAGTTCTGTTAATTAAAATAATTTTCGGGACCATTTCTGCCTTTTAACGGTATCATATCTGTTAGGATATATATAATTTGTCCTCCTTTTAAGCGAAGATTTCAGACAAAGCTCTTACTGTGTTAGGGTGCATTCAGACGACCGTATATCGGCTGGGTTTTCACGCCCAGCTGATAAACGGCGTCTCTCTCTGCACGGGGAAGAGGCTAGAAGAGCCGGGAGCAGTGCTCTGAGCTCCCGCCCCCTCTCTGCCTCCTCCCCACCCCTCTGTACTATTTTCAATGAGGAGAGGTGGAACGGGGTGGAGCTACTTCACGGAACGTAGCCCCGCCCCCATCCCGCCTCCTCTCTTTGCAAATAGTGGAGAGGGGGTGGAAAGAAGGCAGAGAGGGGCGGGAGCTCACAGCACTTTGAAATTTTGACACCCTCCCCCCAAACGCACACTTATTGCTGCCAAGTATACTGCTCTGTTGAAGGCCAAACCAGTAAGACACTCGCTGCTGCAGT
This sequence comes from Eleutherodactylus coqui, assembly GCF_035609145.1. Taxonomy (NCBI): domain Eukaryota; kingdom Metazoa; phylum Chordata; class Amphibia; order Anura; family Eleutherodactylidae; genus Eleutherodactylus; species Eleutherodactylus coqui. The sequence goes on along the minus strand of NC_089840.1, from coordinate 60,382,944 downwards.
GTATCTTCGAAGACCAAAACTAGCCAGGGACCGTAGTAGTGATTGTTCTCTTGAAGACCTGTAAGTACTGTTCACTCGCACCTAGCTATGTCTTTTTGGGAGCTAAGTAAGAGGGCAAAAAGTTCAAAAAAAGGGAGGAGCCAATCGCCATTCAGTGGGAGATGCACACCAAACGAGGACACACCTTCTTGCACAGTTGTTGGCTAGTTGTTGAAAAGCAAAGATTACCCGTGTACACCAAATGATGATCAATCAGCGACTATTTTTTTTAAGTGAGCTGAATTGAAGCGACTGGTGAATGAATTCTTGCTCATCTCCCAGTTGGTGGCTGTGTTCACATGGACCAACTCTTGCTTACATTCGCTCCATCGAGCAATTATTCCGAAAATTGTGTGCAAAGCCAGCCTTGTTTTCGGTGCAGGGCCTGAGGGTACGGAGATTGAAAGAAGACCAAAGAGAGAAGGCATGCCCCAACCATTCAGTCCATACATTAGGTATAAACCTATTTTTTTCTGAAGCGTTCCTGCAAAGGAACTTTGCCATGAGACAGCTGATCACTCTTGGTCCTGGCCCCGTCACCCCCGATAAATGGTCGATTTTGCTGGGGGAAGCCATGACCAGTTGGTCCTTTCTCCTGGTGGGTGAGTGTAGTATTACAGGATGGCCATGCAAGTCAATGTCTATCCTGTAATACAAGAAAAGCACAAATCCCTCCAGAGTCTTAGAGTACAGCTCTCTGTTTTCGCTTCTAGAAGAGGGCCCCGAGTGCGGAACCAGTCTCGATGATGTTCATATGCCCTACTAGGGCATATGAAGGGGGGTTGCCTTTTTGGCACAACCCCTTTAATTAAATCTCCAATATCTGAATCTACAATGAAATGAATATAAATCGCAAGAAAGCTCCTAATTCATGCAACACACACGCAAATGGATGTGTATTGATGGTGTGCTGCTTCTGTGAAGTGGCTGGAGATTTTGTCGAGAGCCAGCGTAACATATGCTATTTATCATTTCTGTTATTATGAGGGTAATTTTCTACCATTGTGTCCTTAAATACCATCAAGTAAGTTGCATAGCCGAGTTCCGATATTACCGCTGATTATGAGCTCTGTGTGTTAAAATCAGCTGAGGACCTGGGGGCAGCGGGAGAGCAATCCCAATTATGAAAAGGCCTGCAACCTGTATTTCAGATGGACATGAGTGCGTCATAGATAGGAAGGCAATGTGCTGTATGAGGAGATTAGCGATTCCCGTGTGGGTTTCTAGGTGCTCGTACCGCTTACTAATGCCTACCAGGGGGTTGGTAGGAGTCTGAATCTAAGATGGTAAATCATTTGTCACATTATATTTACCAGAAAGCAAATCTAGTCTGCTTATACAATGCGGTGAAAAAGTGTTTGCCCTAATTTTTTCCCCAGTTTTATCAGATTTAACTATTTGAGTTCTTCAGATAACATTTTGCAGAAGAGGCGCCCAGTCTTATGGTGTTACCTGGGTCATGCACACCTGGTTGAGTCTCTAGCCTTCCTTGACTTTTAAACCTCTCTATTCATACTTTTCCGGCAATGTGATGTGGACCCATGAAAAGAAGTTTATGGAATGGTGGGCTTTAGAAAAGCAGGAGTTTTAAAAAAATTAAAAATCTTTCCTGCGCATGTCTAACAGCGAGCCGTGCGGACCATCCGCAGTACAGAAAGAAGAAAAACAAACCAGGTACGCACGGATGCCGCTCCTGCCAGGGCCGGATTCCGCTGTGGGGTTCTGTATGCAGAATCCAATCCGCCCGTGTGCAGGCGGCCTAAGAGTCTTTTGAATGTCCACAAGTATTATATTTCCTATGTAGTGTTCCCTCCGGGGCAAATGGGCAGCTGATGGCAACTTCCACTGGCATAATCAATGGTTTGCTGTGGTTTTCAAGAGCAAGACCAGCGACGCTCAGCAGATTGACGCAGCTACTCTCTAATTAAAGGGAGTCTGTCAGCTTAAACATGCATTGATATATAGTTTTGTGGCAGAAGATTCAGTATGACTAGTAATGTATTCATTTATATCTCCACGCATATTGGGCTTAGAGGTCCAGTGGGCGGTCCTATCAGTAATTGGCATTGATTTGTTTATGACTGGGCATACTGGAATAGCTTTCAATCACTGATAAGACCACCCGCTGGACCCCTATGCCAGGAATGGGCAGACCTATAAATGAATAAATTACTAGTTGTACTGAATCTATCTAACAAAACTATATATCCATCTGTTCAGCTCCGCTTGCTCTTTACCCCTTTCCAATCCACTTTCTGACGTCTGAAGACATTCTGATTGAAGACTATACAGCTCCGATGTCGTTGGAAGACGTCCAGCAGGGCATTCTTACCGTATATTACTGGCCGCTCTGTCTTCGTGGGCCTCTCCTGTATGTCCCACACCGCAGTACTGGCTCTAGCCAGCAGATGGCGCCATTGTATAATGGCAGAAAGAGAAAGCCCCCTAGGAAACCCTGAATCCAAAATTGGATTGCAAAGGGTTAATGTGTTGCCTGAAGTTTGGACAGTAAGGGGTTGTCTGACAAGGCCTCTTCTTATAAGTTCTTGTCATAGGGTGTAATTGTAGTACGAAACTATAGCCTGTATACTATTCTCTTTAGTGAATATCTGGCCATGAGAATTCTATTATTTGCCGCCTCCAGTGCTGTGAAAAGGTTTCCGGTTATTCTATCAGTTTACAAATGTATCACACTGAATGGTTTGTCATCTTTACACAGAATGCAACATTAGAAAAAGGAAACCTGAATAACCGCATAACACAGGATTTGAATTATTACTGAAAAGTAGATAAAGTTACTGCGGTCCGTCAAGTTACAATATTCATTTGTTCTGGGATGACCATAACTGTGGAAAATTACTACAATAATTGATTCCAAAAGTTGAAAATTTTCACTCAAAATAGGCTACAAAATGTCGATTAATGAATAGTGATTAGTGAACTTTTGAAATGTTCGGTTTGGCTGGTTTGTTGAATTTCGGCAAAAAGTTTAATTCAGTCCAAATTAGTTTGAACCGAATAGGAACTTCACCAATGCTCTACTCTAAAATAGTGTATAGCACTTAGAGCCATAAGAGCCCTGTATAACACTCATAGGGGACCTAAAACTCTATCTTTTGAGCTGTTTTAAGGCAAGGTTAATGAAGAAAAAAGAAAGAAGGAAAGATTTTTTTCCTTTATCTTCTTTTCCCTTCTTTTTCATTGTTTTTTTTCCTTCTCCTCTATCTTCTTTCCTTCTTCTTTCTTCCTTCTCTCTCTGTTTCTTTGGGTGGTTTCACATTTGCGTCAGGGATTCCGATTTCCTGCTCTGTTCGGTTCTTGCTGATTGGTTCTGTCTCTAGGTGGCGCCAGGCACACCCTATTGGCTGTTATGGGGTCCGCCTGATTTTTGCCCTGCTTTTGGAAGGAAGATTAAGCGCTGCATGTTGTGCTTTTTCTTCTGGTCTTTTCAGCCAGATCTGCGACGGAACCTACAGCCGAAGTTTCCAATGCTGATGTGAAACTGGCTTTTTTTTTCTCCTTCCTTCTACTTCCTCCTTATTATTATTATTATTCATTTTCCTTCTCCTTCTTTTTCTGTTTCTTTTTTTCATTTTTCCTTCAGCTTTTTCTTCCTCCTTCGAATTTGGTCGAGACAAACAGTCCAAGGTTCTGGTTCTTGCCGAACTGAACTTTTAGTGAAATTCAGCCCAAAACCAGATAGGACTGTTTCAGTTCGCCCAACACTATTGAAGACTAATTAGCACAGCAGTTATAACAGATAAAGTGAGTCCTTACATAAAACGTCAGAAGGAACTGTGGAAGTATATAAATCACTTTCTATCTAAGGACAGGAGATTCTTCAGGGTCCTGTACAGTGCACATGGTGTACAAGAAACATAACGTACTGCCTCACCTGGTGTCCAAAGGAGCAAATCATCCAGGACATGTACTGCAGTGTACTATAGAGAATTGCTACTAGAGAGCCATTCAGCACTTGCATTTCAGTAATACAGGTGTTTTACTAAGGAAATGCCCATGCTGAGATTGTCTGGGTCTTATAGGCAATGGCATGGGCATTGTGTGTTGAATACAGTTTCAAGTTCGTCTACTTTCACATTGTAATTAATAACATGAGCCCTTTTTTCCATTTTTGCCCCACGCCCCCTACGTTCAAAAAATCCTAACACTTTTTTAGTTATTCATTGACATAGCTGTCTTGAGGGCTTGTTGTTTTTTGCGGGACGAGTTGTATTTACTAATGGTACTGTTTAATGTACCATATACTGTACTACAAAAACTTTTAAAAGTTTCACTTCTTTTAAAGTGAAATGGAAATAAAACTAAATTCCGCCATCTTTGAGGGTAGTTCTTGTTTTTCTGAAGTGCACACTGCAGCAAAAATGACACGATAGCTTTATTCTACGTACGATTAGTCAGTACAAGTCTGACTATACCAAATTTATATATATATTTTTTTGCCGTACTATTTATAAGCATAAAATATCTTTGGCAAAAAATACAATTATTTTCGGCCACCATATTGAATTTCCTTCAATATAGTTGTGCGAAAGCTCGTTTTTTTTATTTTTTGCGGGACGTCCTGTAGTACTATTTTGGAGTTTATACCACTCTTTGATAGCTTTTTATAGGATTTTATAGGACTGGACGACCAAAAAAAAGCATAATTCTGGCATTGTGTATTTTTTTTTTTTAAGATGTTCACCGTGCGGGATGAATAATGTATTACTTTCATAGATCGGATTTTAATGGATAACAAATATGCTTTTGGGTTATTTTGTTTATATTTTTTTATTATGAATATGGGAAAAGGGGATTTAAACTTGTAATCCTTTTTTTTATTTTTTCAGACTTTTTAAAAATCACTTTTTTACACTTTTTTTCATTGTTTGATCGCTCATAGAGGGTAACGCAATACCAAATTATTGCACTTTACTGCATTCTAACAGTCAGTCTAATGTGCCACGCCACAGGCATAGCTCGGTAAGCAATCAGCCGTGGCAGCCCTGAGAGCCTTCAGATGGTTCCAGGCTGTCATGGCAATAACATGAGATCCTTGTGATCTGATTGTAGATCATTTGGGACCCCGAAATACCTATCGAGGGAATTTTAATACTACTGTCAGAACTGACAGCAGCATTTCAATGGTTTAACAGTGGACGCTGACCGTGGCTGCTGCAGGCAGATATCAGCTGGCAAAGACAGCTGAAGCCCACATTGTATGGAGCGGTATCCGCTGCTGATCCCGCTCTATACAAACCTCCAGGACATAAGTGTCCATCTTGTAACGTTATACATTGTGAGCCAATGGGTGACAAGTGTTACTGTATGATCATGCAGTGACATCTGTCGGAAATGCAGTAGATGCTGGGAAATCCTATAGTATTGTGAAGTGATTGCACAATTTCCGTGTTTCAGGAAAGACTAGTTTATGTTGAAAATATTGTTAGATGAGGCCATAATACCTTGAGGGATCACTGTATTACATTTTTTTGGTTGCAGTTGTTGCTGCCAAAGGTGATGCAACAAGTTATTACATTTAACCCCTTTAGTGGCATACCCGGAAAATCTCCAGAGCTTGCTGCACTGACCATGCAGTTAAACCCTGGAAGATTTCTGTGGGCAGCTCTAGTGCTGAAATGCTGGCCAGGACACACAGTTATTGTGCCACTGTACATGTTTACCAATTCGAATGACCTCAGGGGCAAATATTCCACATGGGTAATGTTAGAAATTGGGCTACTTTTTGTTTTTCTGGAAGACAACAAATACTTTCACAAGACTGTAGAACTCTTCACTATAGTACTGGGGGCTGCAAGTCATGCACCCGTGAGAAATATAAGGGGTAGTGCTGGTAGTCCTTCATCAGTATATTGTATTCACCCATTGACTGCAGCGCCCTGAAAATATATACTTACCACTTGGCCTTTGCTTTTACCGGTTTCCCCCTTAAAGTTACCACAAAGTACACTTTAACACTTTTATTGACAACCATTCTGTTCTGTACTAGAAAAGATGTCAAATACAATGTTCTCAATGGTAATTGCTGTATTTACACTACTTCCTCTTAAAAGACTTGTATTGTATCGGCCAACAAAATGCGGCTCCATCACGTAGATGAAAGGTTGCTGTCCTGACAGTTTTTTGCTCTTTTATTGTTCTCCTATAAACAGCTGAATATTTTAGCACAAACAGCATCTCGCTTCTGTAACAATCGGTACATGATGGATCAGAGCCGCACGCTATTTTTTTTTTTGCCTAGCAAATAATAAGCCTTAACAGCCATTATCTTTTCTTGCTTGAACTATTGATCTGAGCTTCATATTCTTTAAAATGAAGGAAATCCATAGCAATATCTTGCCCGGCTTAATGCTGTTTTATTAAGATTAAAGTAGGATTTTACAGCCCTAGCACAGAAGAATGATTAAGGTATTGCAGAGAATAAATTGGCTAGTGATTGTTCTCGGACTGAATACTGTAAGTTAATTTACTCTTGTGCAGGTTTATGAGCGTATGCTTTAGAGCCTCCTCCGCTACAAAGATTAGAAAAGGATCTCTACATGGGGAGAATTCAAATGTGATGGGAGACTATGCTGTAGTAATGCGTGGCAGCCATGTAATTACGCACTTGATTGTAAATGTTTTATCTTAGTTTATTGTAGTACAGGCCAACCAATCTGTTCTTGCATTCAGCGGGCCTATAATGCGGTTATGTCTTATGGACCTGTTTCTTGTTTCTCCAATCTGTTAGTAGATGTTTGTAGACCATTATAGATTAGGAGAACACTAATTAATAAAGGTCTTGTTCTAGCCAACCACTCATAGAATGGTAGAGTTGGAAGAGACCTCCAGGGTCATCGGGTCCAACCGCCTGCTCAGTTTATCACCAATAGATTCCCAAGGAGAACCATCTTAAAGCAACCCTCCGGTTTTTGAGACATAATTCCATTCCGGGACCAAAGGAGAGAGAATATTACTTGCTGTCATCCCGCCGGTTCGGGATCCTGTTTTCAGCCTTTCCAGATAGTCACTTCAATTTTCTAGTTCCCTAATGCACACTGCACTAATCACATTAGGGCATTGGTAGTCTAATATTACCAATGCATTCTGGGGATTAGGTAGTCTAAAGATTGTGGTGGACATCTGAAAATGGGACCCAGAACAAGCGGCACAGTGGGGCATTGGCACAGGAGACAAACGGCAGGTAATAGAACTCCTAGGTCAAAACTTTGGCCCAAAACCGGAGGGTTGTTTAAGGCCCCCATACATATTTAAAAAATAGTAATACGAACCTACTAATTTCAGTGAGTCCAGATTGTGTGGGGGCCTGTTGACATTGACCTTGAAGGATGATATCGGGGAGGAGAAAGAACGATCAGGCATGCTGACTTTCAACGCCTAATTTTTTTGGACATAAGCTGCCGGCAAAACAGTTTCACTGTGGTTTTCGCTACTCTTCCCATTGAAAGTATATGAGCACTCTACTGAATTGAGTGCTCATGTGTATGAGGAGCCGGGAGAAGTAGCTGTTGGCCAAGCAAGCATTCGCTTGACAGCTATTGGGTGGTGCACAGCACCTTTAAAGGGGTATTCTATTGGCTTTTCATGGCCAAGATTCTCTGTTCCGATCACCTGTCGGAAAGAGTAGAGCGCTTAGCAATGTTACTTCAGTTAGAGTCAAGGGAAGTGCTTGGCTCTTTCCATAAGGTTCCAGCCTGGTGGACAGCAGCAATGGCAGCAGTTTCCTATCTCAGCTATTAAAAGCAGAGAGGGGAATACCTCTTTAGGATGCACGGCCTGCCCCGAAAGTAGATGGACTGTGTCCTATAGTCATCCAGTTAAACTGTTGTCAAGTAATCCTCACCTTTTGAAACTTTCTTTATCAATCTCAAAGCATCTGATTCTAGAAATAATTCTAGAAAATCTTCTGTTATCATCCATCCTTTCCCAAGGTTTCAGAAATTGCAAGCCGATGGCAGGTTTCATTGTGCATTATCAACGGGTCCTGTCAGCACTTTTAAGTGGGATTGCGCTTTCTTTGGGAAATCTGCTTTCCCGACACATTTACTATTTTACTAAATACTTAGTTGCCCGCTTGTCAATTTATTCATACATTTCCAGGAGGAATAAGAGAGGAAACGCACGATTCCAAGTTTTAAAAAAGATTGAACATTTCTAAAACGGACAGGAGAACTCTAAAAAAGTAATCACACTTTGATGTGCGTGTCAAAACTGCCCATTGTAATCCCTGAGTATATGTGTATTTGCCATCACAATACTGGCACATGCTGTAAAAATGTCTTGCCAGTATTGATTCGTACGGATAATAGTTGGTGCTGTTGCATAAGATTGCTTAAAATGTACTTTGAGCAGCTTCAACGTCATCTGAAAAAAAAACTTGTCCCTGCTTACATGCCGCTCTTGTGTACTCCACGGTTTCCTTTGAAGTTACATAGTCATTCATCAGACATTATGCATTTTCTGTAATGTCCATGTCGACATGAAAGGATCTGGCTTTCTTTGTTATCATGGCACAGTCACAGATTTTCTTTGCGAACAAATTATGGTAAAATACTTGTACACCATTTTATCTAGCTGGATTTTCTTAGAATCTGCACCTAATAGTTTACAGTTGGAAGAAAAAGTAAGTGAACCCTTTGGAATTACCTGGATTTCTGCATTAATTAGTAATAGAATGCAGATTAATTGTTATCTAAAGACCTATTTAGACACAATGATTATCGCTTGAAATTCGTTGTGTCTAACTGCACTGACATCGTGCAGTTTTTGTTAAACCGTCGCTCATCGTTGTCTTTCAGCATTCTCAAAGTCAACGATGAGCCCCATGAGGAATTCACAGCGGGATACAGCTGATACTATTGTTTCAGCTGTATCCCGCTCCCTGATGACAGGCTGGGTATGAAGAACAGAGCGGTCCAGCTGTGTTCTCCATACCCTGCTCAGAGCGCTCGGCTGTATAACAGACGGGCGCTCCGAGCAGAGAACAGCTGGATGCAGAAGACAAGCGGGGCCACCCAGCTTGTCTTCTGCATCCTCCACTCAGAGCGCTCGGCTGTATAACAGGCGGGCGCTCCGAGCAGGGAACAGCTGGATTCAGAAGACAAGCAGCCCTGCTTGTTTTCTGCATCCTCCGCTTGGAGCGCCCGCCTGTTATACAGCCGAGCGCTCCGTGCAAAAAATGTCTGTATGCAGAAGACAAGCGGCCCCACTTGTCTTCTGCATTCCCCGCTCGGAGCGCAAGGTGATCGCTCAACGTTTGAGCAATCACTTTGCGCTATGAATGGACACAACGATTATCTCACAAAAGACATCTTTTGAGCGACAATCGTTGTGTCTAAATAGGCCTTAAGTAATGGTTATAGATAGGGATGAGCGAGTATACTCGCTAAGGCACTAGTCGCTCAATTAATGTGCCTTAGCTGAGTATCTCCCTGCTCGTCCCGAAAGATTCGGGGGCCGCCGCGGGGCGGGGAGCTGCGGGGGAGAGCGGGCAGGAACGGAGGGGAGATCTCTCTCTCCCGCCCGCTCTCCCCTGCTCCCCGCTGCGACTCACCTGTCAGCTGCGGCGGCCCCCGAATCTTTAGGGACGAGCAGGGAGATACTTGGCTAAGGCACATTACTCGAGCGAGTAGTGCCTTAGCGAGTATACTTGCTCATCCCTAGTTATAGACAAACACAATCTAATTAAACCAGTAACACACACACACATTTGTGTCTTTCATGTCTTTTATTTGGCATATTGAGTAAACATTTACAGTGCAGGGGGAAAAAAAAATAAGTGAACCTTTAAAATTAATAACTTGTAGTACCCCTTTAGCAACAGTCACCTCCACCAAGCATTTCCTGAGGCTGTAAATAAGATTTGCATGATGATGGGGAGGAATTTTGGACCTTTTTCTTCCTGCAAATAAGTTTCAGTTCATCAATATTTCTGGGATGCCTTGTGTACACAGCCTTCTTCAGGTCATGACTCAACGTAACATTAAGATCGGAAATATGACCGGGTCATAATAAAACACAAATCTTCTTTTCCAGCCATTCTTTAGTTGATTTACTTGTGTGCTCTGGGTCATTGTCTTGTTGCATTACCAAACATCTCTTCAGCTTGAGGTCATGGACGGCTGCCTTTACATTCTCCTATACAAAGTTTGTTCAAATTTAGAATTCATTATTTCCTCAACGCTCACAAGGTGTCCAGAGATCCTGAGGCAGCAAAACTACTGCAAACCATTATGCTCCTTTCACCATGCTTCACAGTTGGGATGACGTTCTTGTGTTGTGCGCAGAGGTGTTCTTCCTCCAAATATAATGCTGTACTCAAATATAATGTATTTTTTTCTGTTGAAGAGTTCCACCTTTCTCTTATCGAACATTTTCCTAGACGAATTGTGGAACATCCAAGTGGTTTCGGGCAAACCTGAGATGGGCTGAGATATATTTTTTAGATAGGAGTAGCTTCCTTAGTAGTGTCCTTCCATGATCACCATTCTTGTTCAGTGGCTTTCTAATAGTGGACACATGAACAGAGGGTTTTGCAGTTTCTAGAGTCTTCTGTAGGTCTGCGGTTACCTTTTTGGTTGTGCTCTTGGAGTGATATTATCAGGACTCTCACTTCTAGAGAGTAGTAGCAGTACTGAATTTTCACTATTTGTAGATGATCATTGGTATGCACGCAGGTCTTTAGCAATGTTTTTGTAGCATTTTCCAGATTGATGTTTCTCTATAAGGGAATGTTCAAGCAATGTCGAAAATCTGCACCAAAATTTGCATCATCTCCTCTTCAAAAACCGCACCATTTTCCGCTGATTGTAAACGCACCAACGTCTTTGAGAAGTTTTATGCATTGAGGCATGGTTCATACTTACCAATATTTCTTGAGAAGTACAGATTTGTCAGTAACCAGGCTTCCTGTGCTTCTATTTAAAGAGCACTTCTCAGGTCCCTTATGTAGTCCTCTCTGAGAGAACACCAGTATAGTGACAGACACAATGATTTCGGCAATCTGTCACCTGTGTGAACATGTGCAGCAGTTTTTGGGAACTTACATGTTAAGCTCTGCAGTGCGTGCCAACCCTGCCAGAGATGATTCCAGTGATATGTGGCCTTCCTCCAGCTGCTGATTAACGGGTCTATTCCCATTGCTTTGTATACAGAGAGACCTAATAATCAGCAACTGGAAGTCAGGGATATCATTGAACTCTTCACTGGCAGCACTGGCCATGCGCTAAGAGTCTAGCGTGTGAGTTTAAAAACTGCTTTGCCAATCCACATTAGTGATGGACCGCTGAAATTGGCGTCCATCACTAATGTGGACTGCATAAGGTAAAACCACTGCCAGCAGCCATATAGGTATACTGATACAAAAATACAAGGACAGGTACAAATACCTCTTCCAAATTGCTATGCTATATTCTGGCTTTAAAATGCTTGGGGAGCCCCGGGTGTCAATACTAGTGTGGTCTTCTTGTAAGATGCTAATCAGCTAACTGAACCTTCTCTTAATGGCATCATTAATGGGTTTAAATGTGCACATTAGAGATGAGCGAACGTACTCGGATAGGCACTACTCGTCCGAGTAATGTGCCTTATCCGAGTACCGCTGTACTCGTGCAGAAAGATTCGGGACGCTCCGCTGCTGACAGGTGAGTCGCAGCGGGGAGCGGGGCAGAGCGGCCGGGAGAGAAGGAGAGAAAGATCTCCCCTCCGTTCCTCCCGGCTCTCCCCTGCAGCTCCCCGCTCCGCAGCGCGTCCCGAATCTTTCTGCACGAGTACAGCGGTACTCGGATAAGGCACATTACTCGGACGAGTAGTGCCTATCCGAGTACGTTCGCTCATCTCTAGTGCACATCTTTCACTTTTCTGCCAAACGATGAAATCCATCGTTTGGCAGAAGAGCCGATAAGAAGGACCGCACGCTGTGTTCTGCCCGGGGAGCGCTGATTACATTGTGTCAGCTGTCAGCCCCGTGGCAGAACAGAGGGAATTTATTCAGAGAACAGCAGGTGGTCTGTTCCATGAATACAGCTCCTGGCGGCTCTCACTCTACTAATTGGTACTAATAAGCATTAGTACCAAATAGTAATTTATGCAAATTGATCGTTCAAAAGCCATCTTTTGAGCGCTGATCTTTGTGTGTAAAAGGGCTTTTCGCCTGCATGGTGCACTACACATATCAGTGGGCTGGCCCCATTTCTTTGCCTAAACTATGTGCAAGTATAATTATAGGCAGCCACTTCCCTAAGTATATGGCAGATGTGTGAGTGGTTGTTCATTAGTATACCAATAAGTATGGCCGCGGGCAGTGATTTTTCTATTTATTTGTCCTTTCTCTATGATTTGCTACGCAATGGACCTTAGTGCAGTTTGTATTGTAGTTGACTACTTTATTCTGTCCCCCAGAAGTGATGGAAATCCTAGGGTGGAGAAGGGGACTTGTCACACTCCACAAGAGGCAGAGAAGATGTCCCGAAATACGGTTTATTGAAGCAACGTGTTTTGGCGCCTTCATCTGGCTTATACAACAACAATACAGAAATGATAGGATATTTAAAAGCCATGGGATTAGCGGCAGATGATGTCATAGCGGTCATGTGATTAAAGATGTTAGCTGATTGTAACAATTTGACTGGTTGAAACATAAAAAACATAACAGCAATAGGAAAGTAAAGAATATGCGGTATAGTAATTTATTGAAGTATGATAAAAATGCAAAGAAAGTAAAGGAAAATGAATAAATTAAAAAGAAAGATTAATAAGTTGATTCAAGCAATCAAGAAACAAATGAAGCATAAAAGAAATAAAAGGATAAATGTTAGTTTTCCATTATCATGTGACAGCGAAAAAAAAGGGGTTGACCGTAACAAAAGTAACAAATAGCAAAAGTAAAAAAATAATTTGGTAATAAAATGAATTAATTAAAAATAATTATTAATAACAGATCATAATTAATAACCTGTCACCATACCTTCATTAAGGCCGTTGGGGACCAAAGTGCAAAGTAGTCTAAGGGCTCCTTCACAAAAACGTTATGTTACAGCATATTCCGCGCAGAATACGCTTTACCAAACTGCCATAGGCTCCCATGCTGCCAGTCTCACACATTGCGTGAAATATGCGCATAATAAAGATTTGCATCATGTCCTATGTGTATTATGCGCACATACATGCCAAGATAGTGTATGGCGATCAGTGGCCCACAGCAAGTACACAATGTCATTGCCTACTTGCTAGGCGGCACGCAACAAATTATGTGAAGTATGAATCTTATTGTGGGAGGCTGATGGTTTCTTCTCGATTAGGGTGACCGTAAGCTGTCTATAATTGGATTTGTGTGCCAACATAAAATGGCATGATACACTGGGCAGAGCAACCTTGTTGAAAACATTGGACCTATGTTAAGCCGGTTACATGGCAAAAAGGAGATGGATAACCCAGGTTTTTTTGCGTTGTCTGCTGGGGACCAAAATGTGGTGGGTTTTTGAAACATAACCTTTGGGCTTGTAGGTAGTATTCCAGCAAGTCAGGGGACAATAAGCAATAAGCAATATCCACTGCTTATTCACATAACCGCTATGACGTTACCCACTGTTAATCCCGCGGCTTTTAAAATCTCCTGTTCTTGTATAAGCCAGGTGAAGACCCTGGTGTGGTGCCGAAACACTTTGCTTCAATTATCAGTATTCCAGCACTTCTCTGCTTCTTGTAGAGTGTGCCTAGTCCCCTTCCTCATTCCAGGATATCAATTCATTTCCGTCAGTTCTGGAACTCAAAGTAGTGTGGTCGACTACAATATAAACTGCAGTCACGTCCTTCATCCCAAGACTTCTACAGTTTCACAGCCGATCCTCTGCTCGCTCCGTTGGGGAGGCTGCTACTGGTGTATACCCAACTCTTGCTGCAGGCACAATACCCCCAGGTACCAATACCCCATATACATGTCTTTTCACCTGTGGTACTGTACCACAGAATGGAGTGCGTTTTTAGTTTTCTGGGGAATGAATGGAAACCATCTGATCTCTATTTGACTCATTAAAGTCTATGGTTCCAGATGGAACCTGGAACTGTAGACCACAGCCTATGCAATAATACTGTAGGAATGGACCCTTCGATTTTGTTCAAACGTCCGTATTGTGAGTTGTGACCGAAAATCTTGGACACAACTTGCATTGGACTGCATATTGCCCCCTTCCTATGTGCTGTCCAGTCTGCATTGACAGTGCACATTGTATATAATATTCTGGTTTCTGAAACGGACAACAATAGGACATACAGCAATTATTTTTCACATAGCCCATTAGTCTGTGTGAAAGATCGCCCATCTGTATAGGCTCTAAGCACATGGCACCATTATAGCCTATCTGTTAATTTAATGGACAGCACGCAAATGGAAATTGCCCCTAATAATCGTAATATTAACTGTCAGTGTTACTCTTTTTTTTTTTTTTTGTACCGTTGTGTCAAATTTCACTAATATGATGATATTCATGGTGCCAATAAGGCATAATAGTATTTACCAGCAGCTGGCCTTATGTAGGAAGCCCGAGAGTGACTCTTGGCACCCAAGCCAATGGTTGAGTACCATTACCCTAGGATGTTTTGTCCATATACAATTGCACATGGCACCTATTGACTTGGGGTTGACTTGGTGATGAATTGTTAACTCCATTATGATAAAGCCTGGCCATACTAGGAATCGGTGACCTCTCTGCAGCCTGTTAGTTCATTTGCAACCAGCAGAATCGAAGAAGTTTTGCTGTCACCGGTTCCCGGAAACGGTCGGACTACCGTCCTAGCATTCTCATAAATCTCTGTGCAGAAGTCCTCTTCTCTGGTGTAATGATCAGCAATTACCGTAGGAAATGATTGCCTGGAAACACTAAATTGCGCAATCATTTTACAAATTTTCCGACTGCTAGCTTAGTTTTGTAGCTCACGTTGTACAGTTCATTATACGGCACTAACAAACTATCAGTTTCCCTGGAAAGGTGCACAGGAGGGCAGAACTACAGCATTATGCCAAGTGGGATTAGCGGAGCTGGACTTGACGGCAGCTGCAGAATACACTTTGTCATCTCTGTCTTTGTGCTAATAATTACCTGGAATCATGATTCTAATCACATTTCTTTTATTCGGTGACCTCCTTTCTGCATGACCTGTTTTGTTCTGCAGTCTACCGGTTGAAGAGTTGAGCTGCGGATAAAACTATTCTACTGTTCCTACGATGAAACAGGATGCGTAAATGGCTGCGGCGGGAAAGGGTTAACCGGCTGTTGTCTAAGGTGCCGAGGGATCAGGGATGCTTCATTTGTTGGTAGAGCTACATTTGAAAGAGGTCTTTTAAACAGTATGGGGAATATTTACTAAGCCCGGCATGTCCTGCGCCAGGCTTAGCTCAAATTCCCCGAAGCGCGGTGCGCTGAATACGTGAAGAGTCGCACACCTCTATGGGTATTCGGAGCACAGGGGTGAACCTAGCCTCTCTGCTGCCTGGAGGGGAACTATAGAATGGCGGCCCGCCCCAAATCCAATAGTAACCTATCAGAATCAGTGGAAATAAATATAGGCGTGTACTCTTTACTAGCTTAAGGGTGTTTTTAGACTGGACGATTCTCATTCGCGAGGGCGAGTGATGTCATCGCTAGCTCGTTCGCTCTCGTGCAGCCCATTTTAGACATTTGATATGTAAAACACGGATTTAACCAAGTGAGCAGTGAACAAGCCAATGATGATCAGTCGGGGTTCGGGTTCAGACTGAATGGTTATCACTCACTTTCGCTCATGTGAACTTTTTTTTTAATGATAATTGTACTCTAAGAACTCGCGTTGCTGCATTCAAAGACCTATAACGATTTTTTCTTTTCCATCATTGGAGCTGTGAGGTATTTTTTTGCGTGATTAGCGGTAGCTTTCATTGATATCTTCTTGGATTGCATACATTTTCTTTTTTTTTAGCCATTTTCTTACGTTTTTTGGCGAGGAGGGTGTGTGCGTTTATGGCAGCCGCACAGCACTGAAGTCAGCCCTAACTATAGATAAATCCAGCATCTGCGCTGGGAGCTTTACCGGTGCATACGTTGAATGTAGTTCACCTGGTGAAGGAAGTGCCAAGAGCGATAAGACCTCGGAGGTGAGGGCAGCGCGGGATCTTCAGAAATCAGCTGCGGTAATGTTGCAAAATTTACCGTGGAATTTGCAGCTGCAGAAATGCCGCAGCGTTTCCACTACGTGTAAATATACCCTGCGCAGGATTTTACAGGGCCCCCTCCTCTATTACTTTGCAACACTCTCCTACCACCATAACATTAATTAAAGGGGTTTACCACAATAAACTTTTATTACCTATCCATAGTATAGATGATAAAGGTTTCTGAGGGTTTCTCTGCGGAGATCCCCACCAATCCCGAGAATGGGTGCAGTAAGCCCACAGTGACAGAAGAGAGGACACGGGACTCTTGTTCTCTGGATCAGTGGGGGGCAGTAAGGTCCCCACCGATCAGACCTATTGCCCATATTTAACCATAACCTCCTCCACAATCCCACACACACTTACTGATGGGGATCTTTATAAAGTTTTGGGTAATGTGCAGGACTCTTAATAACTGTGTTTGGCCTATTGCTACAAACCAAATTGTCCCCCTCTACAAGCCACAACTAAGTCCTGACAGCAGAGGCAGCAATCCTCCTCGGAGCGGCACAGGCGGCATCAGCACAACAGACACCAGTGGCTTGTTTTTATTGTGCTGTGTAGTCGGGGCGGAGCTGAAATAAGCCTAGCACTGATTGGCAGAGGCTCAGCCAACAGGGTTAGACTTAATTTCAGCACTGCTCTTCCGAGAAACAGTCAGACCCAGTGAGTAGAGAGTGAAGGTAGCGGCTCACCCTGGTTGCTTGTAGGCAGCTTTGCAAAAGTCGAGGCTTGCCTATCATTTGGTCACTGCGCCCCTACCCCTTCCCACCAGAGGGCACTGCCTGAGGCAGAAGGCTTATGTTGCCTCATGATAGGGGGCACCCCTGCCTACGTATCCCCAGCAACTCCATGCGCCTAGACAGAAATTTACGCTCACCTCCACACTGCTCTTATCAACAACACACAGGTAGTGGCAGAACTCCGACAGCCCTAACCCGGCATACTAGCCACCCTCCAAGGTAGAATGGGGGGAAACGCCATCATAGTGCATAGAGCTCTATAGCCATATCAAGGAGTAGTTACATTCCGAGCTCATTCACACAGACGTATGCAGTTTCGATCCCTGAAATAAGCAGCATATTCGGACCTTGTTGCATTTTTTTTTTCACGTGCGCAAAAAAATGCAAAAAAGGTCCAATGGATTTCTCCTACCTTTGTGCATAAATATGCATTGAATATTTACAAAATCCCGTTCACAATTTCGGTCCATTAAAATAGGATATGTGGTGATTTTTTTTTTTTTTATTATTTTTCACACGTGCAAAAAAAACGAACGTCTGAATTCCCGAATGGGGATTAAGCTGTCCGTATTACGCGCCTAAAAATGCATCATATGGACTGCAAATACGGCCGTGCGAATGAGCCCTTATAAACAGTAATGCTGATGTGGCCCTCGGAGAATACTTGTATGTTATGTGACTTATGTGATCACCTTTTGCAGTTGGGACGTGTAGAATGAAGGAGGAGGAAGAGGTTGCGCCGGTTGCAGCCTCGGGCAGTAGACGGCTGGGTAGAGCCCTGGTTCTGTGCTGGAGTCTTTTATGAGGAAGTAGGTTATAGGTTTATAAGCACACAAGAGACATTTATATAAGCCAGTCTGCAATCAACATGTGGTTTAGGACAAATATTATCTGTTGTTCTTGGAAAAGTACTGAGAACACTTCACATTCAGTCTGAACGCCATGCTTACCGACGGCTATCAATGTGCCAATCACACATTACGCATCATCCATGCGCTCACCGCTTCCTCCGCCCGACCTGCACTTTATTTAGCTCTGATTATTTATCTTTGCTACAGGGATTTGAACAAAATAACATTTTCACCCAATTCTGTGGGTAGTGTTTGTGTGCACAGCCTTCCCTTCAGCTTGCTCATTGCAGATCACATGACGAAAGGCAGATTTATTTTATTTTTTTTGCAAACTTTTTCCCATGGGAGATTTAAAAAAAAATAAAATAAAAAAATCGCCTGCCCCGTATGAACGGTTTCTCACCCAATGCGGCGCACACACCCTGTTGATAAATATGCCCTTGTCTTAAAGCAACAGCAGGTCGGGCTTGGCTTTGTTTTCCGATACTTTTTGAAGTAGGAAACTTGCATTTGTAGTCTGCTCTGCAGAGTTGTGCCCGTGTGCTGCAGGCTCCTAGATCTGTATGTATGGGGCGTTATGGAGATGTAACACAGCCATGTACCTGATCGCCTTCAAAGAGTATTTCGCATCTCGGACATCTATGGCGTGTCCACAGGATATTTGGAGAAGCTGGATGGTCTTCTCGAGGAATTGCCGCTACCCGGGCCGTTCTGACTAGACTGTTAGGAGGTATTGGGACCAGTGCATGCATGAGGGCACACAAGGTGACTGGTCTCAGGATGCCCCCGACAGTAGAGAGGATCGTCTGATTGCCCGACAAGCATGAACAGCTCTAGCTGTTCTGTTGTCCACCATCGTTACCGGTCTCTGTGTCTGTCGGCTGAAGGACATTTGGTCTCAGAGCACCCATTGCATATACTGCCTTTTGACACCCACCTACTGTCTCCTCCGTTTTCAGCAGTGTTACGAACAACGAAATGAGACTGCTATGAAGTGGAACCGGGTTGTCTTCAGCGCCAAATGCAGATTTAGTTTGGGCACAGACGACGGCTGTGTTCGTGTTTGGAGACCTTGGGGTGAGCGCCTCAATCCTGCCTTTGTTGTGGAGCGGCGCACTACTAGTGTGACGGTCTGGGCAGCCATCGCATACGACAGTTGGTCACCCTTGTAGTTATAAAGAAGCACTTTCTGAGGGACAATGGCAGCGATATGTTCAGGACATCCTGCAGCCACGTGTTCCTCTCATGGCGGCTTCCAAGAGGCTTCCAGCAGGATAATGCTCGGCCGCACACACAAGGGGGTCACAGGAATACCCCCACAACATTGTCGCACTTCTGTGGCTGCCCGGTCACCAGATTTATCACCAATACAGCATGTATGGGATCATCTGGGACACCAACTTCGATAGCCTATGAGTTTACACAATCTAGAGAATCAGTTACAGCTAATGTGGATCAATATATGCCGCAGAATACCATATGGAACCTCTATGCTCACCTGTATCACATCTTGTATCCAAGCTAGAGGCGGTACAACAGGGAACTAGAGCCTCCATACCTGCCTGTATCACATCTTGTATCCAAGCTAGAGGTGGGACAACAGGGTACTAGAGCCTCCATGCCTGCCCATATAACATCTTGTATCTAAGCTAGAGGGAGTACAACAGGGTACTAGAGCCTCCATGCCTGCCCATATCGTATCTTGTATCCAAGCTAGAGTGGGTACAACAAGGTATTAGAGCCTCCATTCGCGCCCCCGTATCACATCTTGTATAAAAGCTAGAGGGGTACAACAGGGTACTAGAGCCTCTATGCCTGCCTGTATCACATCTTGTATCCAATCCAGAGGCGTGGCAACAGGGTACTAGAGCCTACATGCCTGCCCGTATCACATCTTGTATCCAAGCTAGAGGCGGTACAACAGGGTCCTAGAGCCTCCATGCCCGCCCGTATCACATCTTGTATCCAAGCTAGAGGCGGTACAACAGGGAACTGGAGCCTCCATACCTGCCTGTATCACATCTTGTATCCAAGCTAGAGGCGGTACCACAGAGTACTAGAGCCTCCATGCCTGCCCATATAACATCTTGTATCTAAGCTAGAGAGAGTACAACAAGGTACTAGAGCCTCCATGCCTGCCCATATCGTATCTTGTATC
The DNA here is from genome assembly GCF_035609145.1 of Eleutherodactylus coqui. NCBI lineage: Eukaryota > Metazoa > Chordata > Amphibia > Anura > Eleutherodactylidae > Eleutherodactylus > Eleutherodactylus coqui. The sequence goes on along the minus strand of NC_089840.1, from coordinate 60,362,949 downwards.
CAAGCTAGAGTGGGTACAACAAGGTATTAGAGCCTTCATTCGCGCCCCCGTATCACATCTTGTATCCAAGCTAGAGGAGTACAACAGGGTACTAGAGCCTCTATGCCTGCCTGTATCACATCTTGTATCCAATCCAGAGGCGTGGCAACAGGGTACTAGAGCCTCCATGCCCGCCCGTATCACATCTTGTATCCAAGCTAGAGGCGGTACAACAGGGTACTAGAGCCTCCATGCCCGCCCGTATCACATCTTGTATCCAAGCTAGAGGCGGTACAACAGGGTACTAGAGCCTCCCTTAAGGGGTCAGTTTTCTGCAATAAATTCTCCTTTTACTCTGATATTGTAATCACTTACTTTCTCTGCGTGATTGTAACACTGATATAAGTATCATTTAATTTTGACAACTCCTCCTAGGGGAGGGATTTTTTTTGACAATGAGTGTATTTATGTAATTACCATTCACATGTATGAGACCTATGGAAGCCGCGTAGAACAGCCAGTTCCATAATTCTGCCATTTCTGACCACTGTGAATGAGTTGATATCCCAATCTCAGCCAAATATGTGGAGATGGGGATGCCATCGGTTAAGTAAATACATTTTGAGCAGTGAGGGTTCACCACTGAGACCCTCACTGATCCGGAGTAGAAGGACCATGTGACCCCTTTTCTCTTCATTGTGGACCTACTGCTTCCCCTGCGCTAAGGCCGCCTGCAGACAGCCGGGTCGTATCCGGCTGCTAGAATTCTCGCCGCGGGACCTGATCGGAGCGCCTGCAGAGAGCAGCGCGAAACTCACCCGCGCCTACAGCTCTGGCTCTTTCATGTCCAGCAGCCGGCGCATGCGCAGAGTGGAGCTGGCAGACGGGGAGTGACGTTTCTGAAATAGAGCACGCTGCTGTTTGTTTTCTGCGCGTGATTTTGCGCAGACAAACCGCGGCCGTCTGCATAGTATTGCGTATTGTATTGCAATCCTATGCAGGCATGTACAGGCGGAAATTCTGTAGGGAATCCCGCCGCAGAATTTCCGCCCCTGTACGCAGGAGGCTTTAGGAAGAGATTGAGTGGAGCGTCAGTCAAGCATGCGCAGTGCTGCTCCATTCATTTAATTGCGGCTGATGAAATGGCCAAGTACAAGCGCTTGGCTTTCTCTGGCAGTCTCATTGATGATGAATGGAGCAGAACTACACATGCGTGACCACCACTCCATTCAATTTCCTCCTCACTGTAGGAGTGCAGTGAGCCCACAACGAGGAGGAGAGGGATCACGGGACCCCCTTTCTCAGGATCGGTGAAGGTCTCCATGACAAGACCTCCACCAATCGGACTTTTCCTCCCTTTAAGAACTATTCTTGACTGCACTAAACTTTTCCGTAGGAACGTATCCTCGTATCTCATTAGACTGGGCTTTGCTCGTCACCCTATTTTCCCCTTAAGTTTTACATAAGAACTTCCATACTTCATCTGCTCTAATATTTCACACTTTAAACTATATACTAATGTAAGACTTTTAGCAGAAAGTGCATTGAGTACATTGTAATGGCCTCTGATTATCCTTTTTATCCAGAAAGTGCTTCTTTATAACTTTAAATTCCACCTAAATTTAGAAGAGCGTTATCAGCCTGGAATGGAAATGAGTCCTCGCCGTGCCCTGCGGTGAGAGCTTGTTGGACTCACTGCTGGGAATTTGCCGACCTGCAGCAGAAGCACCTTTTCTACCTTGTCTTTCTCTCTGTGGCGTACTTTATAAAAGCAATAAAAGAGAACAAATGACTAGATTTCTATTTCCCTATAAAATGCCAGTATTCCCATCTCTGACATTAGACACATATCGAGCCTTATTTATCTGCCCGGTGAGGTGAGGCTCCTTCGGCTAAGCAGTAATGGTCAGTGTCTGGAACTATTTGTAAGTAGCAGAAGAAAATCTAGGTGCGTATAAGGGGGAGCTTTATTATCGGGGGAGACATTCCCTCGCCTTTATTGAAGACACTCTATCTCTGCTAAATAAATGAATGTGTTATGTTGTGTCCGTATTTTGTGCACAGAGCATTACAAATCTCAAATATGCCAAAGACTTTTTTTTTTTTCATAGTGCACTTGATTGGAATTGAGTTCATGGTAGCTGTAGATGTATTGTTCATAGGGTAAAAATTAGGCTCGTGCACCTAGAATGTTTCGAGGCCTTGTGCTTTTTCTGTAATGCCCTTCCTATCCCCTCCAATCCCTCTTACTTTGCACCGGCGCACTGTTCCCCATTACCCCCGCTCCAGTTTGCGCAGCCCGCCAATTCGGCTCCCATATAATACCTCCCTCTTAGGATCCCTGCCCACTTCCGCTTCTTCTGATGTCACAGCTCCAGGCCTCTCTGCTTCTGGTGCCACCAGCACTTTTCGGTCCATATCTCTGCAGTCCCAAGAGTGATGTACTACCCAGTCTGACTGATGAAGGGGTTCAACCCAAAACACGTGTCTCCTCCTGGTTTTTAATTCATCCTATTGTATTTCGACTTGTATTGGAGAGTGGCGCCGAGATACCAGTTTTTTGTTTTTACGTGTCTAGTCCGCCCACCGTTGCTGGGTCCACCTGGTAAGTAGCGCCTCCAATTGTCTAACTTTCGCAACCCTTCCCAAGGCTTTTTGAATCCTGGTCACATATCTGGGATTCGAGCCTCTGGCACTATTGAGTTTGCTGCAATTCCTTCTTCTGTCTACCTGTAAGTCCATAGGCAGTACATGGACACATTTATATTCTATGAAGCTATACACATGGACTTTATTCAACACAGACCAATAGCCCCCGTGAAAAGTCTCATGGTGTGTTTTGTTACTTATTTCTTTCACGGACGACAGGTAGGACATGTCCTTGCATGTGCTGTGTCTGTGTATATCAGACCGCACACGAACTGGTGTCCGTTTATGGGCCAATGTGAGTTCTGCCCGAGTCTCTTGGGCGCAGCTCACAGTTACGGCTAGTGTGCATCCAATCTGTGGCTCCATTTACCTAATATTGGGCCTCGTGTGGTGCAGTGTGTTAAGGCAGCAGAATGCAGTCCTAAGCTCTCACTCATGACCTGAAGGTTACGGGGTCAATCCCTGCATAGTTCAGGTAGCCAGCTCACTCCATCCTTACCACGTCGGTAAAATGAGTTCCCAGCTTGGTGATGGGTAATAAACAAATTACCTAAAAGTGCTGCAGAATAAGTTGGCGCTATACAAATAACAAGTCCCCCCCTTCCCCTATTTAGCTTTTGCTGGATTGTTTGATCAGAGCTAATGGACTTTGAGATAATCCAAAGAGTGTAATACAGATAAAGACAGCGCTCCATAGTGCAGGAAATCCACAAGAAAATCAGTTGGTAAATATAAAAGCTGGAAAAAGCTCTTACCTGGTCTTGTTGTGCTAATGGCCCAACACATCATAGCGGGTATATCATATATCATGTACAGCCCTTCTTCTGTGAGATCACTGGGATTCAGGTCCACAATTGAAGAATGCAGAAGGAATGTAGAGTAGATGATTGGCGCTGCTGGTTAAAGATATCAAGGAGGCTTTTGAAGATGGGGCTTTAATCAGCAATACATTTCAGTGCCGGAATGGCACAATCTTCAGGCTAGTTACAAAATAGCAGCACTAGATGGAGTAAGTGACGTCATCCGGTCACATTGATCACTCTCAGTGACTAAGAGATGAAACCCGAACAATAGAACACAGAAGCTTATGCAGTCAAATACATCAGTTCATACATAAAAATAAGCAAAGAAAAACTGGGAAATAAGCATTGAAACGCGTTGCCAAAGAAAGTCGTAAAGCCTTCTTGATTCCTTTAGCTAGCAGTGTTGATCTTCTTGTTTAAGATATTGACTTATTTCAGTATTGGTTGTATTCGCTGTCGATTTTAGGCTTGTATTTGAGGCATGTAGATTTTTATTTTGGGCTCCCACAATCCCATAGTGCACGGCTGATCAGTGTGGCACCAGTGGGTGGCATTGAGCCCACTGGTGCCTTTGTTGGTGCCTAGCCGGAACTTGCAGAGAGCAGCTGTCTTTCCTGCTCATGTGCATAGAGGACTCTGTCTAATCTTGGAACACTAATACCGAAGAGCTCGCACTCCTCCAGACTGCTGCAACGTAGGATCACTTTAGGCCTCATGCACACGGCTTGCGCGGGTTCCGCGCAGCGAAAGCGGATCGTCCGTGCGGAAAAAAATCGCAAGCCCACAGTGACTGCCTTCCCCCTCCTCCCTTCTTGGTCTCAGAACAACCAGAGAGATATCTGACTACAGATCCACAATTGAATAGCCAAAGTCTGCAGATCTAAATTTGAATTTAAGGCCCATTTACACGGGCCGATGATCGCTCCAACGACAGTTTGAGTGACAGCTTTGAGCGATCATTTTGCATAAACTACTAAGTAGCTACTCAGCTACTTAATAGCAATCTAGCATGCAAATGAAGCCTTAGCTGAATGCAGTTAATAGCCTGTGGTCTCTTATCTGCTTTCAGTTCCTTTGTTCTTAGATGGCAAACAATTATATCAGAAACAATGCTACCCGTGGAGAACTCCTGATAAGGCTGAAGGACGATTTTTAGGTTGGCCTGAATTTAACGATCATCTAGCAGTGCACGAGAAGTGCACGATGGCGGCATGTTTAGATGCAATGATGATCGCTCAAACGATTGCTTTTTAGCGATCCTCGCTCCATGTAAATGGGCCTTTAGTGTCTGCTCTTGCAGAATTGAAGTCAATGCTGTTGAGCTGCAATACCACACATGACCTCTAAGCAGGCTTGGTGCTGTTTTTGTTAGAAAGTAACCATGCTTTTCAAATCCTGGGTTAACCCCCTTTAGGCTAGGGCTAGACGCCGACGTATTGAATATGACATTGCGTCTAATGATTATCAATGGTGTTGCACTGCTACCCAACACAACAGTTGCAGAAAATCCAAACTCGGAGGGTTTGGGGTTACAAGTTTTATGCAACTTTTTCCTCCACAGACATCAATGTAAGCTGTATGTACGTGACTGCAGCTTTCCTGTCATTTGAGTGCTTTTTAACAGCCAAATCGCAGCTCTGGAACAGTCGTACGACGTGTTTCCGGGTAGCCCTGGCCTTAAACTTACTGACACGCAGAAGGTATTTATCGTACATACAGAGTATGGATAATGACCAAATTGACGGAGAAATCTGATTTGCTAATTTTTCCTTGTTTGAGGAATTCTTCTTCTTTGTGTTAAAGGCCCATGAAGCTGAAGTGCTTTATATTTTTTATGGCATTCTAGCTAGCATTCTGTCAGTTATGTCTGTTTGCCATCTTTCTTTCCAATTTCATATAGCTAACAGCACAGAAAATGCCCAGCGGGGATTAACATTGAAATAGCTGAAATTAACATTATTTAAATGACTTAGAAGTTAGCAATAAGATTACTGTGTAACGGCCTAAAGGACGGCACTCTCTGACTTCCAGCTGAACTTTCTTATAGCATTAAGCTGGATATGATTTCTGCAGCCGGTGTATAAAGTAATCTACGGAGATCACACTCGTGGCTGATTTCATTATTCTCTGGAATCCCATTGGCTCTTATACATATTGCTCTTGTTCAAGCGTTTTTTTTAATGGCTCTAGTTGTATCTCCTGCAGGCTATACTTAGTAGTGCCGTCATCAGCCCAGGAATCCTTCTTTTACATGCAAGAATACTTGAACACGTACTGCACTACCACAAAGTCTGAAATGATATCATTAGTATGATTGACTAAAACATGGGCGTCTTAAAAATGTAGATCTGTCATCTGTATTAAAGATTAACTTGACTGTGATCGCTTTCTGTGACAAGTTATCTTAAGGCCCCTTTACAAGGGTGACCGCGATGTCACAGCGAGAAAATCACAGCAATATCGCGATTTTGTGTCACTACAAAGTTGCACGACCTTGTAGCGCTCTTTTGCTGGGATTTTCGGGGAAGGAGGGTTGGGGGCTTGAAATATAAACCCTACCACGAAGTAAGCTGTAGCTGAATGAAAAAAACAATACATCACCTGACAGCCGCGGTCAGGTCCGCTGCACTTCTCCTCGCAAGTCCCCCACACTTGTTTGAAGTCCTCCGGCAGAACTTCCTGGTCAGGAGTCTGAAAAATCCCGCCTCCAGGAAGCACTGGCTGTGATTAGCTGAGCCGCAACACTCGAGAACCAATCACAGCCAGTCAATGAATAGCTCTGATTGGTTCATCGAGCTTTGGCTCTGATTGGCTAAGCCGCGGCACTGAAGAACCAGTCACAGCCAGCACTTCCTGGAGGCGGGGATTTTGAACCTCCAATCCAGGGAGCGCTGACAGACTTCAAACAAGTGCCGGGGACCTGCAAGGAGAAGTGCAGCCGACCTGACCGCGGCTGTTAGGTGATGTATTGTTTTTTTTTATTTATTTTTTTTAATGCAGATAGGGTTTTGTTTTAGAGCTTTTACAGTAGGACTTCTTACAGTAAAAGTTGCATTGCTACAAAACCTTACAAATCGAGGCAATACTTAGCAACCCACAATTTTTATTTTCGCGATTTGTAGCACTGGCGCAACGCGAGAAAATCGCGCGATTTTGTCACCCATCTGAAACCAGCCTAAAGGGAACCTGTCAGCATCATAAAAGTCTCAGAAAACCCTTTTAGGGTGCGTTCAAACGTAACAAATGCTGCGGACCGCACCAAAATCCGCAGCATTTCTGCATCAAAAATCAACACTGGTGCAGATTTTGACTCTGATTCAGCTGCGGAACCACGGCTCATTTCAATTACAGCTCGTATTTAAGCGGAGCAATTAAAGATACTTATTGCCGTTTCTTCCTTGGCAAACAGCAGTGCTCACTGCCCGCACTCGGACAGAGGGCAAATCTACATCATCTGACCAACGTGGTTTTGGTCAGGTGATACGGAAGAGCGCTTCGGTTGGAAAGGCAGTAAGTGGTGTTCTTCGTCAAGGCAGGAATGACGATAAGTATATTTAATTACTTTTCTTAAATACTAACTGAAGATGAAAGGCTGAAATCAGCTGCAGACTTGTGGCTGAATCGGAGTCAAAATTTGCACCACTAGTATGGATTTTGGTGCGGCTCCGCAGCATTTTTGCTACATATGAACGCAGCCTTAAAGAACTGCATTAAAATTGCTGTGGTGTTTTTCCATAAACGCTGCGTGTAAAACAGACTTTATAATGTGATTGTTCTTAGTTAGAGAAATCAAGTAATCTTGTAGATATGATGCCTTTTAATGGCGAACAAAAATACATGATGTTACAGCGAGCTTTCGAACCTACATCAGGTTCTTCCTCAGGCATAATGGAACAAATCTCTACTGGCTAACACGGTATCAAGCAGACCTATCTAACGTCTCTTCTTACTACTTTGACTTCAATTGACACCACGTAAACCTAAATTGGGACCCTTTTGACAAACCTACCCATTCCCAGCTCAACGACAGAATGGAGAAAACCAGGGTCTGAATTTCAATAACTTGCAAAAGCCATTACCGACTCAAAATTGGGCAAGTTTTTGCTTTCTTGCACTATTCCAGTTCTACTATTATAATCCATTTCTAGGTTCAGTGGAAACATTCTCTATACAATGCTGCAGACTAGGCTGGTGATGTGTCAATAAATAAATCTGGAGCCGTTACCTGTGGCGCGTATCTTCATCCATTGTTTTTGTTAGACCGTGTCCCCTATGTATTTGGACAGCTGCTTAGCAAACCGCAGAGCTGGAAAATAATTCATCAAGAATTCCTATTCAACAAAATGCTTGAGATAAAGGAGTAGAGGAGATAATTGTACAGAGCCGGCGTATAATACTTTGTGCAAAGCATTAATCATAGCAAAAGAGACATGTACTCACAAACAGGATATCTCCTTTCATGGAGCACATCTTAAAAGGAGTTCAGTATTTAAAGGGGGTTTCCAGGACTAAACTATTGATGATTGATCCTCAAGATAGGTCATCAATAGTCGATCAATGGTGGTCCACCATTTCGGCACAGCTGCTGTGTGGTGTCTATGCCTCGTTAGGACTGAAGCCACTGCGGTGCTTACCCGTGTCTTACATAGTCACCGTGTATGGAATTAAAGGGGGTTTCCAGGGCTAAACTATTGATCCTCAAGATAAGTCATCAATAGTTGATCAATGGGGGTCCGCCAGTTCGGCACAGCTGCTGCACAATGTGTGGTGTCTATGCCTCGTAAGGACTGAAGCCGCTGCAGTGCTTACCCAAGTTATAGTGTATGGAATGAAAGTGGTAATCTGGGTTTTAAACAAAACTGATGGCCTATCCTCCGAATACTTGGGGGCTCCAGAAGAAGCTTTGCTCATTGTGCTAGGTAGTTTCCTTAACCCCGACCGCCTTTTGGCTGTTGGGTTTTCCTCATCTTTGCCATAATTATCTCAGATCTAAATAACCTTTAACTGGTGTAAAATTTGTCACTTGCATCATCCCCTAGAATTGTATTCTGCTAGCGGCATAGAGTTTCAGATTGAATTAGTAATTATACTAGAAATGTTAGTCTAGGAATGTACTGGTTGTTCCAACAAAAACTGGTGACATGGCGCAACCTTCCAAAGACACTAGAGTAAAATCCAACTGCTTTATTACAACAAACAGCAATAAAAACTTGTTTGGACATAAAGGACCCCTTCTTCAGTTTAGCCGAATAGGACGCCCCCCTCACACTGGTGTTAAAATAAAAATAAAAGAGATAAATCTTGTATAGCGCCAACTTATTCCGCAGTGCTTTCAGGTAATTTATTACTCCCCACCAAGCTGGGTACAACCTTTTTTACCCACTGCAGGTGCAACCCAACCCTATACTGGAGTTCTACTGTTCCTATTCCAGCTAAACTGAAGAAGGGGTCCTTTACCGCGAAACACATTTTTATTGCTGGTTGTTGAAATGAAACAGAAGTTGGTTTTACTCTCTATTGTTCTCCAGTGTCTTTGGAAGGTTGTGCCTTATCATAAGTTCTTGTTGTTTACTGTATCCATTTATGCTTACGCCCACGTTACACCTTAGTGACAATCCGATTTAGTGATTTAAGAACCAAGCGTTGTTCATAGTCACATTGCAAGAACCATAACTCGGTAACTTGTCCCAAAAAAACAAGCCTTCATATGGCTAAGTTGTAAATTTTTTATTGGCACCACTCTGAGGTACATATAATGCATAACTTTTATTGCATTTTTTTTTTGGGGGGGGGGGGTATTTTTTAAGGAAGAGTTGAAGTTTTTATTGATACAAGTTTGAGGTACACATGGCTTTTGGATTACTTTTTATATTTTTTTTTTGGGAGGGGGGAATAGAAAAGAATTAGCCTTTCTGGCATTACTTTTTAAAATGATTTTGTATAGTAATCAGCAAGCGAGATAAATAACAACAAAATATCTTCATTGTTAGGGTCATTAAGAACGTGGGAATAATGATTGTTTGTCTGTTTTTTGTTTTTTTACATTTTTTAGTATTTCATCCTATTGAAGTGTTTTTGTATGAAAAATTTGTACTCTTTCTAGACTTTTTTTCTAAAAAAAAAAAAACTTAATTGAACTTTTTTTTTTTTTTTACACGTTTTAAGTCCCTCAAGAAGACTTGAAGATGTGATCGTTTGATCGCTAGGATTGTGCACTGCATTACTTATGTAGTATATTCTACAATGAATATGACATCAGCCTATTAGACTGGGGTGGGGTTTAAGAGGCTGATTTGCATGACAGACATGGAGGCCTTTGTCAGGCCTTAGGCTGCCATGGGAACCAATTGGTACCTTGCGGTCACATTGTGGGATCCCGATTGGTGACAGTAGGAGCCCCTTTACCCTGTCATCTGCTTACATCCTGTAGTTGCTATTGATTGGGGTTGTAAGAGGTTAAATGGGCAGGATCTGAGATTTTGTCATTCCTGGTGGCTACAGTAGGACCTTGGTTGGCAGTAGTCAGCCTAGCCAACGCCTTAAAAAAAGATGTATGTGCAGGTTCAAAGCCTAGTAGTGACTGCTGTCGAAAGCCATATTGGTGGCAACTATGAGCTTAAGTGGAGCGTCCATCTGGTTGGCCGCACCCCTATATCATCTCGCACCTAATTTTACTCTGCGGCCTCCACACTATACTGCTGGCCTCATCTGTAATATGGGTTTGCTCCATCCATTTTTCTTCTGCATCTGTCATTGCTCCACTAAGTAGGTTGTGTTCACATCACTTTTAGTGAATACCGTTGGCTTATGCACCAGGAAACCTTATGACGCATTTGACAAACATAGCCATAGGCCTCCTCTATTTACATGATGAAGGCCAAAAGAGCGCCCTCTTGGCTTCCATAGGTTGTATCGGCATACTTAGATTTTTAACTGTATAAGAAAATACAGCAGACTGCTTATTTCTAAGCACTAGACCACCGCCACAAAAAAAACATACTGTATGTTTCTAGTGGCCAATGGGCAACATGTGCCACTGTTTGCCTATACAGGGGTATACATCAGTGAACCCTCCCGACTGAAAGCTCTTGCCGATGTGCGAACAGTGCCTTAGTAATAGACCTGAAGCATTCTTGATCTTATCGTTCCAGTCTGTCTAAAGACCCATAGGTTCCCTCAGTTAATCCTTGTCTCTGGATCAACAACTGGCAGTTCATGAACCTTTACTTTATTATATCTGATCATGACTTTTTTTTCTCTACGTCTTTGGAAATAGTCATTTGAGCCATTACATCTTGGCATGCATAGATGGGAATTAGCTAAGCCGCATGCTGTCCTGTGGTATGAGTTTAACCGCAAGAGTCGGCTTTTGTTTGTCCGCAAATTATCGGGAACGGTTTTGTATGTAAGAAAAACACTTCTTGCCAGCGCCTGTTTCATTCAAACTAGGGCTTTAGTTCAATTATGTCCAATTAGCTTTTATTGCAGATAGCGGTGATAATTACTTCCAAAAATTGACTTGCCTGTGGTTGTCCCAGGGCTAAAATATTAGCTTGATGGGTTTTAATAACGTGAAATGACGAGGTAGCGGCCGGCCTGTCCTCTACTTACTCCGGCAATCTCTGCCACTTTTGCTTCTAGATACTTTCATTATATACTTTTCAAAAAGAATCCTAGTTATTAGCAGAATTCAGATCGCTGTCGCCGCTTTTTCTCCCATGAATGGTAACACATCATGTGGCATTATCCCTACTGTTGAGTACTATGAAAAGTAAGTGCTGCTAAATGCTCTACAATGTGCACAGAATGTTGTGTAGACCATAGGAGATCCGGAGGAAGCAAGTACCGACGGGGCTTTTAAAGGTTAACGAAATGTACAAGGCTCATGACAAGGTCCGTGGTGTACAATGCACATTGTGGCACCACTAATGGCATATAAACAATATGGGCAGTAACATGGGTCCGTTTTGTAGGGCTGGCTTAGAGATGCATAAGGCCTCTTCTGTATTTTTCTATCAAATCATATACAACTACAGCAGAAAGAAAATCACTGTCGATTTCATCTTACACCATTTGAGGGCGTACTCACACGATTATCACTAATATAGGCTCATCGTGGAAACCGTTTAGGGCTCCTCCCCCACCGCGGAATATTGCCAGTGATATTCCATCGCAGCCGGCCTTATGCTGGAGTTGCAGCTGTTCAACTTTGCCAAATAAAATTGATATCCTTTCGGCTATGGCTGCACAGCAGCTTTGGTCGCACGACATTAAGGCCGCTGTTGCATCCAAGCAGGATGTAATTTGTTGTCCTAAAAGGACACAATGTTCTGACATGGAGAACACAAAATATTTATAACAAAAACAGGAAGTGTGGGACTGGGGTATCTGACCCTAACTTACTAATGCAGTGAGGCCCTACCTAAAAGCAGAGCGCTCACCCTGATAAGGGCGACCCTGACTCTCCCTATATGGATACAATTACTACAATGAACAATATAAATGACACTGGGCATGTTCCGGTGGATCACATGGGCCAGTACTGATGCCATGTCGTCACCCCTGTCCTGATCTGAAATTCTCAGGCTCAACTCATATTAGACAGCTCCTCCATGTACTGTTTGATGTGTAGAACAGTGCATATTTTTATGTCCTCCTCTTGTCTGTGATACGGACCAGAATAGGAGATGCTGTCTTCTTTTTTTAACACAGACCATCGGTCCATGTGAATAGTCTATAACAGGTCATTGTGCTGTCCTCAAAATACACTGATGGCACACGGGTGAGAAAAACGGCCATGTGAATGGGCCATTAGTCTCAGAAGATTCACACGACCAAAATATTTGCGTCAAGCTGAAATTCACAAGTAACTTGCTTAACAGTCTATGATGCTATAGTCATGTGTGACCTGCAACCAAATATCTGATAGTTCTAGATTTTTTGCGACTCATGTCATGGTTGCATTAGTTCGCAGGTTGCAGTGCTACCCTATTATAAACATTAAATCAAGAATTGAAACAGGAGAACAGCGCCCCAGTGAGCCAGTATATATCTATGAAAATACCACGGTACACTCAAAAAGGTGTTGGGGAAGGACTTTGATCCCAGGTACAACCACAACCAGGTCAAACTGTCTTGGTAGTAATAACAAGGAACAAATTTAAAGTTAGCGCTCAGGGAACCGCAATGGGTATATTAAAGAATATAACCCATACTCTTAACAGACACCTGCTACAGTTAAGTACTCATCTGAAAGCAATAGTCCACTAGATGTGGCGGATGGGCCCATATGTTTTGATCAAAGTCTGCATTAGGAACCTTTTATTTTTGTGCTTTTAGAGTACATAACAGTTATGCAGTTGTATTCAAATCTTAAATGCCTAAGAGTGTTGACACGTGTGTTTTTGCTGCTGAAATCTTTGTCACTTAGCTAAAGTCAATGTGCAGCCCTAGTCCTCTGCTTAATTAAAACCAGCATCAGAGGCGTTGGAAGTGTCTCCTTGTTCCATCATCGAATACCAGACCATTGGGAGTTTTTGTTTCTTCTCTGAGCTAGGATGCTTAGAACATATGGATATGAAGCTTGATCCAGAATACCGAGAAGGTTCTGAGAAGAGAACCCATGGATCAATCAGTAACTGGGACATATGGCTGATGGAGACCACTGAAGAACTGGACTTAATAATCTACAAAAGCAACATTTGGGGGAAGCACTGTGAAACTTCTGTGGGTTAGCCATATAAAATGTAAAGATCAAAGCTGAGCACCGAAACAAGACCTAAAGAAAAAAATGGAATATTTTGGTTTGTAAAAAGCTACAGGAGAGAATTTAAAATTTCATGAATGGTGGAGAGAACCAGACCGAAGAATGAAAATGAAGACTGGAGGATCTTCAAGTGTCCCTCCTGTTCACAGTAAAAATGCCACTCTACAGGCAGAATGTCTAGATATTTGGTGCCCTCTATTTTAATGTTACTGCCGAAATATGACCTACGGTATTTCTAGTTTCCTCTTAATGTTTCAAAATGGCCGCCAGATTTGCAAATTCTTGTATGCACAGTCAGGGGCGTAACTAAAGGCTCAGGGGCCCTGATGCAAAAGGTGAGCTGCCCCCCCCCCCTCTATCTGTACCCGTACCCATACCTAAACCATGCTGCACAGAGGCATATCTTGAAGCTCCTGGGCCTCAATACAAAACCTGTAACAGGCCCCCCAACTATAATGCTTTATTCATAGTACTAGGCTCCCTACATGGAGAAGAGAGGCCTTATGGGCCCCCTAAGGTTCCTGGGCCCGGGTGCAACCGCATCCCCTGCACCCTCTATAGTTACGCCCCTGTGCACAGTATGTTTCAGTAGTCTGAGACACTCCCTCCTGCTCCCCAGAGAAGGTACAGAATGGACACAGTGCTTACATCATCAATGCTGGTCCATTTGAGAGCAGGGGGAATTTCTCAGACTATTGAAGCACACTGTACACTGGGTGAGTTTGCAGCCATTTTATACACATAATGCGGGGACTGGGATCGGAACTGACCGCAGCAGAAACATTGAAAAGGAGGGCAAGAGGTGTGTTATAACTGTCCATTCTGCATAGAGAGAGAAATTTTTGCCATTAACTGGAGGATCACATTATAAGATTTCTAAAGGGCTGTAGCTCCTTTGGAATATCTTAGCTAGTTTGGAGGAACAAAATTGCGAATGTTGCTGGTAATTTTTCTGTTTTTTGAACCTTTAATTTCCAGTGTCTTAATAAAGTTACATTAGTCTGTTAATATCATCAGTGCCTAATTAGGTGCTACCGGCATTATGGAATAGATTCAAGAAAAGCTGAAGACTCCTACGAGACATCGAGTCATGACCCTGAAATGAGATTTGCTAATTGAAACTCTTCAATATAAAAGCATGTTCTATAAGACAAGAGGATGCTATGGCTAACTCTAATGGTGCAGGTTGGCGGTGGCTTACAGTAATGCTCACAACAATAAAACATTTATTTGCATTAACGATACCTTTCCCGTTATTGATAGAGCTCCAGCATCTTCCCCAGTGTTGAACAAAGAGAGGTTTGTCAATGTGCAGCTGCTAAACTGAAGTGTCCTACAAACTTATGGTGGCCATACTCATTAGATATAAATCAGCCCGGCATCTGGTGTATATGGCGGCCTCCCTACTTTGTCCTGACGGTAGATAAGAATTGGGCAGTTCTTCATATTATACTTGGAAGGTGAGCTACTGCCAGAGTTGTCACTACCGTTCTTCCCCTAAAATAAGACCTACCCCGGTTTTCGGGGAGGCTGGAAATATAAGCCTTCCCTCAAAAATAACCCTTAGCTAAAGTATATGGAAAAAAACATCAATACTCACCTGGAGTCAAAGCCCCTCGCGATGGTCCCTAGCACTGTGGCAAGCTGCCATGTCCTCTGTACTGAGAAATCCTTTTCTTTCTGGTGACAGGGCTTTGATACCCCGCCTCCAGCAAAGCGAGCGCTGTGATTGGATCAAACGCCAGCCAATGAATGACATCACTGAATGGCTGTGATTGGCTCATCGAGCGACAGCTGTGATTGGTTGGCGCGCTATCCAATCACAGCGCTCGCTTTGCTGAAGGCAGGGTATTCAAAGCCCCATCACCAGAAAGAAGAGGGGATCTCAGCACAGAGGACACTGCAGACTTGCACATCACCACCGGAGACGAGCAGCGTGAGGCATCGGGAAGCCGCGGACCAGGTGAGTATAAGACACAACCCCCCTTCGAATAGTTGCTCTCAATAGAGTTAATGCAAGTCATAGTCGTTCCTTGTTAATACAGCTATCAACCAGTTGACGAGTGAGAGTTTATTCACTAGTTGCTTCATTTCGGCTCACCTAAAAATAGTCGCTGGTTAAATATTGTTTATTGTAAAGAGGTAATTGTTGTCTTTTAAATGGCTAGCCAACAACTTTGCAGAGTGGTGTGGCTTGTTTGGCGTGCGCCTCCCACGGAATGCTGACTGCCTTTATATTTCTTAACAATTTGACCTCCTACTTCACACTCCTTGGTTTTCAAAAACCAAAGAACATATAAGTGATCCTTGACTGATCGGCTCCTGCTGGTCTTTGAAAGAACACTTGAAGATACGTTCGCTGCATCACTGACTGTTCAACCGAATCAGCGAGAGACCGCAGCAACAAGTGTTCACTGAAAGACCGCTCACATGTATGTATTTGTGCATTCAGTGGACTTGGCAACCAATGAGCGTGTGTTGGAGAGGGGTCGAAATTTCAAATAGAAGCCTGCCAAAGGAACCTTATACCCCCGACTAGTCGATGGATGATATTTCAACCTGCGTAAATGTTCCCAACAGTTTGTTCATCAATCGTGAAATTGAGCAAGCGAACAACAATCACTTTGCGTAAAAGCACACTAACGGTCATTTGTACACTATTTCGAGAAACTATTCAGAGAATAGTTGTCTCATTAAAGCCCCCTTAAGGCCCGTTTTTAGAACCAAGAATTCTTGCTCAAAATTCACTTATAGCCATCCTTTGAGCGAGAATCGTCGGGTCTAACTGCACGGACATCGTGCAGTTTTCGTGCACGAGCAGTTCCTCGCTCAATTCTAGTTTTCTTGAATTGAGCGATGAACTCTTATCAGCAGTACAGGCTGTTATCACAGTCGGCAGCGCTGACAAGATTCTTTCAGCTCACGTCCCACTGGTAGTTCACAGCATGATGCAAGCTGTAATCACAGAGAACAATACAGCTGTATGCTTATGCAGAACCGCTGTATTGTTTGCCTAGCGATAATGGCGGTGTCCTGCTCCCCCTGCATAGCTCTTAAGTAGCTACTTAGCTACTAAAGACTATCATTTGAGCGGCTTTTGATCGATCATCTGTCAGTGTAAATGGGGTCTTAGTCGCTTATCTCTGGAGAAGCTATAGAATCAGACCGATTTCAAATTCAACCTGACTTTTTTCCCCCTCTGATGACACGTATGGGGATGATCTGAATATAACTAAGATTTAAGAGGGATTTTATTTGGCGCCAGGCCGTGCCCCTATAGCCTTATTAATAAATCTGCACTTGAGCAGATCTTTTAAAATCAGTCCTTGTCTAATATGGACAATTTCCTTTAAGGCGCATTCACACGGGCATGTTCTAATATTGTACTGTAGCTGCCGCACGTGCGCGGAGTTCGTGAATGTGAATTTCCACGTTTCTATACATACGTTACATAAGCGACTACAGTGGGTTTCGGGTAATTTCAGAGCATGCTGCATTTATTAATCCTTTTAAGCTGTAGGCTTTTTCTGTGTTTTTTCCCCTGTGTATTTCCTTAGAAAAACTGTTATATGACAAAAAGAATACCTCCAAATACATAATGTATAAAGGCTATAATGCTGCGGTAGTTGGCGTACAGCCCAAGAAAATGTGTGAAGCTCGATGCTCTGGATACAGCATGTAGGAACAGCTTCCAAGTCACGGGGAACAAGCTTGTGTGCTGATGACTTATTCTTGAGTCTATCTCAGATGGCCCTAAATGTTTTTTTTTAGCGTTTTCGTGTCTGTATTATACAATACTTCTACTGAACTTAGATGACCCGAGAGTTATGTAATGATTAAAGCAACCTTCCGGTATAGGACAAAGTTTGTCCTGATATCGGAGAGGGAGAATAATAACATTTGGTGTCCTCTTTTCTCATGGTTCTGCTTTGGAGCTGCCCTTTCCCAGACCCTTCTTCAGTCTTCCAAGATGGCCGTTGCACCTCTGTGACTACGTGATGGACACTGTATATCAGTAGTCTAAAGCCCCATTTACAAACAAAGATGATCACTTAAAAGACATTTTGAATTATAGTTTTGAGCGATCATTTTGCATAGCTACTAATGGGCACTGATGCCTATTAGTAGCTTATTAGCTTAATTTGCATTTAAATGAAGCTCCCTTTGCTGTATGCAGATAACAGAGGGTGGTTTGTTATCTGCATACAGCTCCATTGTTCTCCCGTGGGACAGCAGCTGAAAACAATGTTATCAGCGCTTCCAAGGAGAATCACAGCGTGCTGTCCCTGCTATGAGCTGGCCGAACTATGGTTTTTATGCTGAACTGAAAATCATCATTCGGCCAAAAAGCTAACGATGGTAACATTCACACGCAACGATTATCGCTCAAAAGACATCGTTTTGTGTAAATGGGTCTTAACACGCTACATATTGTTGTGATTGGCCAGTGCCACTCACTTGAGCAGTCCCCTTGGAAGACCAAAGAGGGGAACCGGTGGATCTCTGACAGAACTTCAAGAAAGGAAGGTGCTAGGTAATATTACTCCCCAAAATTGTGTCCCTGGGGTTGGAGAATCGCTTTAAAGGGCTTGTGCCAATTACACAACATTTTTTCATATGCCTTATTAGGGTATGAGAATGTCATAGAGTAAGGTCCTCTGCTTGGAACCCCTCTGTGATCCAGGAGAGCTGATCAGTAAGAGTGGCTTTTATACTGGAGGATCTTCTACTGTCCTGGAATTATACGACAGCCATTCATGTCAACGGCCTAAATTTACCCAACAATGGCCATTGCAGGGGACAGGTCAGGATGGCTTTGCCTCCAACAGCAAAGTCCGCTAATTGCCAGGGGTGCCAAAAGCTTTTTCTGAATTGGCTTTTATGGTAACGTACTTTCCCCTTCCAGGGTGAATGGCCTCTAGCACCTTTCCTATTCGCATCATTTTTTCTTGTATGTAATCTAGTGACAGAAAAAGATATGTGACCCATGATAGCCCTTTTATTTGGAAAGGCAATTCTCGGCTAATTAAGGTGCAACACAGTAATTGAGTGTGACTGACTCACACAAGGGATGCAGATGGCATACTTTTCTGGTTGCCTCTATGGACACCTTTTGAGGGGGTAATTTTTTTTTTTTTACTTTAAAAATGCATGTATTTTGGGTTGACAGGTAGACTGAAAATATATTTTCCTTCAACATCCTGAAGACTTACTTCTGCCATGTCAAGGAAATCCTCTTTTTCCTTAAAGGGGTTTTCCAGGGAGAATACTATTGGTAACCTATCCTCAGGATATGTGATCAATAGTTGATCGGCTGGGGTACATCACTCAGCACCCCGACCGTTCAGCTCAGCGGGTGCATGCTGTCAGCGCCACAAATACACAGATTTTGGCGTGGAAGTCTCCGTGCCAACCTCTGTGTAGTGGCTGGTGCTTGTAACTGCAGGCACAGCTTGCGTTGATTTCAATGAGAGCCATGACCTCAGTTACAAGCGACAGCCACTACAGCGATGGACCTCAGCCGATCAACTATTAACCCTTTCCAATCCACTGTCTGACGTCTGAAGACATTCTGACTGAAGGCTGTACAGCTGTGATGTCGGAAGACATCCGGCAGGGTATTCTTACACTGGCCACTCTGTTGTTGGGGGCTTCTCCAGCATGTCCCATACCACAGTACTGGCTCTAGCCAGCAGATGGCGCCATTGTATAATGGTAGAAAGAGAGAGCCCCCTAGGAAACCCTGAATCCAAAATTGTATTGCAAAGGGTTAATGACTAGAGATGAGCGAACGTACTCGGATAGGCACTACTCGTCCGAGTAATGTGCCTTATCCGAGTACCTCCCCGCTCGTGCTGAAAGGTTCGGGTGCCGGCACGGAGCGGGGAGCTGCAGGGGAGAGCGGGGAGGAACGGAGGGGAGATCTTTCTCTCCTTCTCTCCCGCCCGCTCTGCCCCGCTCCCCGCTGCGACTCACCTGTCAGCAGCGGCAGCTCCCGAACCTTTCAGCACGAGCGGGGAGGTACTCGGATAAGGCACATTACTCGGACGAGTAGTGCCTATTCGAGTACGTTCGCTCATCTCTATTAATGACCTATCCTTAGGATAGGTCATCAATAGTATTTTCCAGGGAAAACTCCTTTAATGGGTTCCAATATAGCTAGACCCGGCTCAACCCAGCGACTCTTCACTCTTCCCAGAATGCATCGGGAATAAGTAAATTATCTTCCTAGAGCTGTCTATATATATTATATTCTAAATTTAATACTGGATCATGTTTTTTTTAATGAGATTGAGCTGTAACAGTTCCAGCCTGATCTTTCAAAAATGTGTGAATTTATTGCCTTATCGTTTCATCGCCTGTCTCTGTAAATATCTGATATCACAAGGGGTTCAGAATTGGATGCTTGGAGGACATGAAAATAAAGAATAAAAGAGGTAAAAATGACATACTGTCAAACAAAACCTAAAAAAAGTGGTGAAGAATAACCATAACAACATATGGCTCCTTCAGCCCATCTATACAGTCATCCTGTGTCACATAGATGTACTTTTAATTGGCATCACACAAGCCATTTTACGTCTGCGTGGAATGTACGAGGCCTCCATCGTCACCACAGCTTTATTAATTATTAGATTAATGCAAAAGTGGCAGAGTATAGCCTGAAGTCTCCTGTTGTGAAACTACAT
Organism: Eleutherodactylus coqui; assembly: GCF_035609145.1. NCBI lineage: Eukaryota > Metazoa > Chordata > Amphibia > Anura > Eleutherodactylidae > Eleutherodactylus > Eleutherodactylus coqui. Next base: position 60,343,063 of record NC_089840.1, on the reverse strand, counting down.
AGTCACACACAGTGACATACATTTATGCCATCATTGAACAAAAGTATGAAATCCAGTTCGGAAATATTTGAGGCGTTTGCTTCCTAACCCATGACTTTACATGGTATGAAGTTTGAAAACTTGGATAAAGTTAAATCAGATGTAGTCTGTCATTCATAGGACTAAACAGGTAGAAGTCCAAAGGGGCCAAAGCATGGCTGTAAGGTGAATGAGGCAGCACAAACCATCATGTTTTGGCAGTTGTCTGCATTGTGTAGAATGACATATGAGGTCGTTCATTATCCTGATGCAGCTCTATTGCAGAAATGTCTTTAGGAGGTCTATTCTTCCTCCCTCAGCTTCTTAAGTGTTGTAATGTAGGTTTTACTGTTGATTTGTGTCACCTATTGCAAGAGTCAATGAGAATAACGCCATGTGTGTCCCAAAACATTGTTGGCGTCACCTTCGGTGTTGATCTGGCAGAATTGAATTTTTTGGGATGTGGAGAACCACTGTGGCACCATTCCTTGGATTGAACCTTACTCTCTGAGTGATGCAGATATGCCAAGGTCTCATCCCCAGTGACCGCATTCCACATCTTCAAAGGAATCTAGATGCTCTTGACAGACTTCCACCCGCCTCCTCCGCTTGTCGACTGCTTGGGAACCCACTTTGTACCAACTCTAATACCCCAAGACAGTAGTCATCATTTATGAAGAACCAGATGACACATTCAATGCATCATCAACACCATAAACTGTACTTTATCCATTGCCTTAAATCAACGCATCAGCCTTCTTGGTTATTATCGGTGACTAATGTTGACAGACGGCCACTCTTCAGCTTATCTACAATTTTGGTTTCTACTGCTTGACACTTCCTCACCCAATGCCATACATTGCTAATATCTATTATAGCGCCCCCATAAACACTCTTCAGACGATTATGAGTTTCCTATGGTGCGCACCCCTGTTCACCAGAAAGACAATGACCGCCCTTTGTTTTAGATCTACGGTTCTACTCTAGTCTGATGAAGAAAAACATACATTAGTAGAGTAAGAACACCTACATAACGTTGTTCCTAGCCATTCAGTCACTCGAGTAGATGAATTGTTACAAACATGGAGGCATTACTTTTTGATTCACCTTAATTTCATCCCCCCCCCCCCCCCAAAAAAAAAATAAATTGTCCCTTCTTCTACCCAACCCAACCCAAACCTTCTCTACTGTCCACCTACGCTAATAAGGGAGTAAAGAAGATTTGCCAAATGTGCTCTACTAAAAGGAAAACTTTGCCCTGGCCAGGCGCAGCAATCTCACATAAAGACTGTTGGATTTGACGTATTTAGTTTAAACAGACATTTTGCTAAAATCAAATGCTAAGATGTCGCCATGTTACCACTCCAGTAAATGGCTTTTATTTAGCATGCTCCTTTTTTTTATTTACCGAGTACCTGTTTTCATTGGAGTGGCTTCCTATTGTGCTGTTTATGCCAGTTTCTCTGTTATGAAACAGGATTACGTTATTTTAGCAAAGAGTATGACACAGAACTCTGCAGTCAATAGAGTTGTCTCCTCTCAGCATCCAGGTGTCACTTATGGCATTCGCAACAATTCTATCTACTGAAAGGTATAAAAGACTTAACTAAAACGCATAAGAGTGAGGAAGAAACAGTGGGGGATAAAGGAAAAAACAACAAAAAGGAAAGTGCACGGTTCAAAAAAATATCTATGAACACAAATAGCTATGGAATAAATGATTTATAACATTTGGAACTCCAGCTGTACGGCTCGGCATGATATGTCTAAAGCAGTACATTACTAGACTATACAATTGCAGCTAATTTGCAGGTTTAGTTAATAAGAGAAATTTTATGCAGGGGCGTAACTACCGATATCACTGCTATGGGATCTGTGCACCCAATGAGGCGCAGCGCAGGCTCTATATTTACTGGTTGTGAGTCAACAGATAATGGCCAATATCAGTTTCCACTTCTGCGTTCTCTGTCTCCAAAGCTCCACTATGACCCTTAGAATAAAGTCAAACTTTCACATGGAGCTCGTAAATGCTTCCTTCGTGTATGTCAATTGGACATAGTGAACCGGAGTTATTCCTTTAACCTGCAGAGAATGTGTAACAGGGCTGCTTGGTCCAACATAGGATGGCCATACCAGCCTTGGAGAAGTAGGCCCACCTGGGGTACCCCTTCTACTTTTCCTTAGTCAGACCTCATCTGGAATACTGGGTCCAGTTCTGGGCACCCCACTTTAAAAAATACATAGAGAAACTGGAGCAAGTTCAGAGAAGAGTTACCAAGATTGTGAGCGGTCTGCAAATCATGTAGGTAGGGATACGGGAGTGGGCTGGTGTAGGGATCCCCACCCCTGGCCATCTGTCCCCTACCAGCCTTAACACGCAGCAATTTGTCATGGCATAGATTCCCCTAGGTGTTGGGATCGTTCTGCAGGAATATTGGCCCATGACGACAGGAAGCTTGGTGCAACAGAAATCTGGATTCTTCTAACCAGGCCATGGTTTTTCCACTGCTCGGTGATCCAATTTTTGCACTCTTGTCCACTGCAGTCTCAAATTTCTGTTTCTCTTAAACAGTAACGGTAGTGAACCTGCTTACCTACTGTTATAGCCCATCCATGCTAAGGAACAACAAATTGTGCATTTGGATATGTTAGTTGGATCATCAGTGGCTGCCATTTGCTTGACTATATAAAGTCCAGTGCACACGGGTGTATTTGCATTGTGGAATCTGGAGCGGGCGTCCGCCTCCGGTTTCCGCAGCAAATACTACCCATAGACTTGCTATAGAAAATCGCTTTTCCTGTCCACAAGCTGAAATCAATAGCGATTTTACACTCGTTGAGGGAAAATCACAGCCTGTCCTATTTCGGCGTGGATGGCTTCCATTGAAGTCGAGGGAAGTCGTCCGATCCGCGCATCATCTCTATTGCGCATCTGCCCTGCCGCACCGCTAGGCAAATCCGCATTGCAGATAAAGAACACTGTGAACAGGTACGCAGGAGTTACTGGTCAAGCACCAGGTGAAATTCCTCTGCGGGATCCTGCATGTGGAATCTGACCCGGCCATGTGCACTCGGCTTAAAGGGGTTGTCCCGCGGCAGCAAGTGGGTCTATACACTTCTGTATGGCCATAATAATGCACTTTGTAATGTACATTGTGCATTAATTATGAGCCATACAGAAGTTATAAAAAGTTTTATACTTACCTGCTCCGTTGCTAGCGTCCTCGTCTCCATGGTGCCGACTAATTTTCGGCCTCCGATGGCCAAATTAGCCGCGCTTGCGCAGTCCAGGTCTTCTCCTGTTCTCTATGGGGCTCCGTGTAGCTCCGTGTAGCTCCGCCCCGTCACGTGCCGATTCCAGCCAATCAGGAGGCTGGAATCGGCAATGGACCGCACAGAAGAGCTGCGGTCCACGGAGGTAGAGGATCCCGGCGGCCATCTTCACCGGTAAGTATAGAAGTCACCGGAGCGCGGGGATTAAGGTAAGCGCTCCGGTAAGCTTTCCTTAGGTCCCTGCATCGGGGTTGTCTCGCGCCGAACGGGGGGGGGGTTGAAAAAAAAAAAAACCCGTTTCGGCGCGGGACAACCCCTTTAAGGCCTGTTCGTCAGAACAATTCTTGACATCATCTGTTTGACAAGTTATTTCCATCCACAGGATCCCCTTTCGCTGCATGTTTTCCCTTGACCTAGTATACTCTCGACACGAAATCCTGGCCCAGGCTAGTCGAGCACTGATGACCAGACCTTACTGGAAATCACTCAATTTTCCTATTTTGCTGAAACTGATTGTTACAGTACTAGTAGTGTGCACAGGTACGCACGGCGTGGGACTCCCTGACCCTCACCCATGCCAATGTCTAATCCTGGAGGTAGCCCCAAAGGCGCTAACACTGACTCTACGCTGCCTAGTGGCAGGACAGGAAGGAACTGCCGTACCTATGCAGATGACAACTTACTGGTAGCGTCAGGCAAGGCTGATAGAATAAACCAACACGACAGGAAACCACAGAACACAGGCAGAGTTGGATCGAGACAAGGTAACTTTCACTGGAGCAGGACCGAAGTCAGACACACGGGGAACGGAACCAATAACTGGCAACTGCTAACAGCAGCTTCCAGAGTATATTCAGGAGTCTCCGCCCAATCAAGCTGGCTGACTGGAGCTTCCAGCCAGACACTATAACTCAGAGGTAGAGCGCGCACGCGCCAGCCACACGCCGCGTCCGACGAACCGCGCCACTGCCACCCATGGTTCCTGACCGGCCTCATGGTAACACCGGTCCGTGGAAAATTTGCTCCTTTCATTTTACGCTGCACTCTGGGGCCACATGTCTAATTTCCGTACTGCGATGATCAGATTGTAAAAAGAGCCGATATCTCTGATAAAGGGGCCCTTCAGTATATATTTTTCTTTACATTATTGTCAGGTTTTGTAGGTAAACATTTTTGGCCTCTTTAAAGTGTGTTTTTATTTATATTTTTTTCTTCAGAGACGCTTCCTTTTATATTGCAGCCATGTTTTTCTTACCTTCTGGCACATTTTTTTGTGCAAAATGCTAATGCGTTTTATTTTTACTACTCCGAACATCCCGTATGTGATATGAAAGCCCGGAGCTTCTTGCCTATACGGTTTCTTGTTCCTGATATTTTTTTTAGTCCTCGACATTCATTTGTAGGAAACTTTTCCGAACGGAGCCCATAACAGCAGTTCCTCTTTTTGATCTTGCAAATAATTGGAACAAGCCTATGTTCTTCTTACTTGATGTCTCGACATAATTAGCCTCTGAACATCTTGAAGGGAATGTTCAGTTCTGATTATGGTGAGACATTTCTAGACAGCTGATACCAGAATCTTGTGAAGGTGTTTTTCCCAGTTCCTTTCTGTACATATAACACTTAATGTGAGTTTGTCACCTTCACAATGGATGGAGCCCTTTTGTGGGTCACTAGCAATTATTTCAGTAGGGCTATGGCATTATTCAGAACTGTTCACATTGGTCTTTGCTGCAATTACTGAATGCAGGTTAAATATATTAGTTTAAAGAGATCAAAGGCATGGTGAAAACATATATCTATTAAAGGGGTTGTCCCGAGGCAGCAAGTGGGTCTATACACTTCTGCATGGCCATAATAATGCACTTTGTAATGTACATTGTGCATTAATTATGAGCCATACAGAAGTTATAAAAAGTTTTATACTTACCTGCTCCGTTGCTGGCGTCCTCGTCTCCATGGTGCCGACTAATTTTCGCCCTCCGATGGCCAAATTAGCCGCGCTTGCGCAGTCCGGGTCTTCTCCTCTTCTCTATGGGGCTCCGTGTAGCTCCGTGTAGCTCCGCCCCGTCACGTGCCGATTCCAGCCAATCAGGAGGCTGGAATCGGCAATGGACCGCACAGAAGCCCTGCGGTCCATGAAGACAGAGGATCCCGGCGGCCATCTTCAGCAGGTGAGTATGAAGACGCCGGACCGCCGGGATTCAGGTAAGCGCTGTGCGGGTGGTTTTTTTAACCCCTGCATCGGGGTTGTCTCGCGCCGAACGGGGGGGGGGGTTTAAAAAAAAAAAAAACCTGTTTCGGCGCGGGACAACCCCTTTAATTTGTGAAATGAGTTGGCCCTCTATATATGCTCTTTTATGACTTTCATTCATACATCATTCAGATTAATTGAATGGCTGTGATTGGTTCAGCGAGCGCTGGCTCTGATTGGTTCTCGAACGCCACGGCTCAGCCAATCACAGGCAGCGCTCCCTTAAGGCGGGGATTTTGAACCCCTGACCAGGAAGCGGTGAAAGAAAACTACAAGCAGCTACTGGGGTCCTGCAGAGAAGACGCGGCGGAGTGAACAGCAGCTGTTAGGTGATGTATGTGGGTTTTTAAAAGATTTTTTATGCAACTAGGGCTTATTGTCAGGGTAGGGCTTACATTTCAGGCTCCCCTTCCCCCCCCCCCCACCCGTCCCCAAAAAAAAAATCCTGGCAAAAGAGTGCTACAAAGTCGCTCAACTTTGTAGCACCGCGTGCGACTTTTCTAGCAGTGATATCTCATCGCCCGTGTTAAAGAGGCCTAAATCCAAAATGTCAATAAAAGTAAGATGAAGGAAGATTCAAGGGGTTGTCCAGCTGTAAACTATTCTTGGCCTAGCTTCAGGATAAGTCATCAATAGTGGATTGGTAGAGGTCTGTTACCCGGGCCTCTTGCTGATTAGCTGTTCACTGGGCCTGTGCATTCGTGTGCTGAACTGAATTCTTCAGGAAGCAGACAGCTTTGTTCTTACTGTAGTGGCCAGGCTTGGTATTACAAGCCAAGTTTCTATTTAAATCTACGGCAACTTTGCCTGCAATACCAAGCTTGGCCACTATAATGAGAACAGAGCTGTCTGCTTTCTACAGAAATCAACTCATAAGCATATTGGTCTGGCAAACAGCAAGGGGTGACAGGCAACAGAACTCCGCCAATCTACTATTTATGACTTCTCCTGAGCATAGGCCATTCATAGTTTACAACCGGAGAAACCCTTTAAAGGAGGTTATTCCATGAATCATTTTGATACCAAAAGTCCCCAAAAAACTGTTAAGAGCAATTTTAAACTACTTTTTAACCCCTTAACGACCAATGACGTACCTGGTACGTCATGGAGCGTCGGGGTATGTATGAAGAGAGGTTGCGTGGCAACCTCTCTTCATACAGTGCGGGCATCAGCTGTTTATAACAGCTGACACCCGCGGGCAATAGCCGCGAGCGGCCGCGCGGCCGATCGCGGCTATTAACCATTTAAACGCCGCTGTCAATTCTGACAGCGGCATTTAAATCCCCCGAACGATGTTCGGGGGTCCCGCGCGGCCCCCCCGCGGTGAGATCGGGGGAGCCTTGCATGTATCATGGCAGCCGGGGGCCTAATGAAAGGCCCCAGGGCTGCCTTAGCAGACTGCCTATCAAGCCGTCCCCGTGGGGTGGCTTCATAGGCTGCCTGTCAAAAAGCAGTATGACGTAATGCTATAGCATTACGTCATACTGCAGGAGCGATCAAAGCATCGCATCTTAAAGTCCCCCAGGGGGACTTCAAAGTAAAGTAAAAAAAAGAATCAATAAAGTTTTTTTTTAATTGAAAAAAAAAAAAAGTTGTAAAAGTTTAAATCACCCCCCTTTTGCCATATCTATTATTAAAAAATCTAAATAATAAATTAAAAATATGTATTTGATATCGCCGCGTCCGTAAAAGTCCGATCTATCAAAGTAGCACATAATTTTTCCCGCACGGTGAACGTCGTCCGAAACAAAAAATGAAGAACGCCAGAAATGCACTTTTTTAGTTACCCTGTCTCCAATAAAAAACGCAATAAAAAGCGATCAAAAAGTCATATGTATTCCAAAATGGTACTATCAGAAACTACAGGACATCCCGCAAAAAATGAGACCTTGCTCAACTACGTCGACGGAAAAATAAAAAAGTTATCGTGCGCACAAAATGACGACAGAAAATAATTGAAAAAAATTTTATGTCTTTAAAAAAAAAAAAGAGGAGTATAGTAAAAAAAAACCTAAACAAGTTTGGCATCGTAGTAATCGTACCGACCCATAGAATAAAGTTATCATGTCGTTTTTGTTGCCATTTGTGCGCCGTAGAAGCAAGACGTACTAAAAGATGGCAAAATGTCGTTTTTTTTCCATTTTACTCCACTTAGAATTTTTTAAAAGTTTTTCAGTACATTATATGGTACTTTAAATAGCACCATTGAAAAATACAACTCATATCGCAAAAAACAAGCCCTCATACAGTGACGTGGATGGATAAATAAAGGAGTTATGATTTTTTTAAAGGGGGGAGGAAAAAACGAAAATGGAAAACGAAAAATGGCCGCGTCATTAAGGGGTTAATGTTTGTTGCATACAAAATACCTTATCCTTCATTTTGTTTACATGGTATTTCCCCCTTGGTGCTGCTGCTGATGTATGCTGTTGGAAGAGAGAGCTGCAGAGAATCAGTCCTCTTCCCCCTCTGGCAGCTGACAGTGTGTTATCTTCTCCGCTATAGGGCCATGTTGCTACAGAGGTTCTTTTGACATGTAGGGCAGAAAGCTATTTCTGTGGCTGTTCTGCATTGAAGAAAGGATCGATATACAGAGACCTGGTTGTGGGTAAAGTGGCTGAGCATGTGTCTCGGCTCATTAGGGCTCATTAACACGGGCGTATGCAGTTTTGGTCTGCGAAAACCGCACCATTTTCACTGCATTTACGTGTGCATTTTAGTTGCGTATGCACATTTTTACGTCCATGTTGCATCCGTGTTCACTGTACTTTTCATGTATGTAAGAAGGCTTAAATGTGCCCATTGCTATACACTGTGAACACCAAGCGGTGCCATATTATGGAAGGAAATGCCATAACTCTTCACTTAATCCTTTTTAAATGAGTTTAAGTACAAAATGTGTTTAGAACTTGGTGCATTATTTAAATAAACCTCATGGGGGAGTTTATTAAGACAAGTGTCTCACACCTCGTCTTAATCTGAAGTAAGATGTGCCAAGTTTATTAAGACCTCTTAATAAATGTGACACAGCGCCCAAGAAAATGAAACCTACGACAGCAATGACATCCATTATAGTAACTCTGTTGGACCGTGACTGTCCCCATCCCTTCCACTAATTTCCACCCAATAAAAAAAAAAGTTGAGCAGGGGAATATTGAAAACTAGTTCAAAGTGCCTGATGAGTTCCCCCAATATTCTGTGCTGAATAACACCTTTTACATAAAAATAAGAGCATAACTAATAGACATAAGGCAGGTCCTGACACATAGAATCCACAGGAGCTGCTGGAAGCTGGAGAATCACATTCTGTGTTGAGTGCTATACAGAACACAAAATGTATAGTAATTAGAGATGAGCCAGTATACTCGCTATAGGCAATTGCTCGAGCGAGCATTGCCCTTAGCCAGTACCTGCCCGCTCGAGACGAAAGGTTCGGGTGCCGGCGGCGGGCAGGGAGCTGCGGAGGAGAGCGGGACGGAGCGGAGGGGAGATCTCTCTCTCCCTCCACCCCCCCACCCCCCCGCTCCCTCCTGCTGACTGCTGCTACTCACCGCTCCCCCGCGCTGGCATCCGAACCTTCTGTCTCGAACGGGCAGGTACTCGCTAAGGGCAATGCTCGCTCGAGCAATTGCCTTTAGCGAGTATACTAAGATGAAGGTTATACCTGATGTTACAAGGAGCACCCTGGTACAGGTGGAGAGCACAAAAGAACTTGTAGCATATGTAGATAGCTGTGTGGTACATGAAGTACAGTGCATGAAATACAGATAGAGAATTGTAGATGCTAGGTGCAGAACAGTGCACCTTGTACAGGTAGGAAGCATTGCATGTAGTAGCAATGCAGAATAGTGCAGTATAGGAATAAAGCACTGCAATGTACAGGTAGAGAGCATGGCAGTACAGCTAGTATAGGAAAATAGCAACACAGTGCATGGAGTACTGGTACAGAGCAAGTACAGCACTTTTAATACGGGGAGAGAGCAGTGGCGTGCATGGAGTACATAGAATCATAGAATGGTAGAGCTGGAAGGGACCTCCAGGGTCATCGGGTCCAACCCCCTGCTCAGTGCAGGATCACTAAATTATCCCAGACATATGTCTGTCCAGCCTTTGTTTGAATGCTTCCATTGAAGGAGAACTCACCACCTCCCGTGGTAACCTGTCCCACTCATTGATCACTCTCACTGTCAGAAAGTTTTTTCTAATATCTAATCTCTGTTTCCTCCCTTTCAGTTTCATCCCATTGCTTCTAGTTTTTACTTTGTACAAATGAGAATAGGGCTGATCCCTCTGCACTGTGATAGCCCTTCAGATATTTGTAGACCGCTATTAAGTCTCCTCTCAGCCTTCTTTTTTGCAAGCTAAATGTTCCCAGATCCTTGAACCGTTCCTCATAGGACATGATTTGCAGACCGCTCATCATCTTGGTAACTCTTCTCTGAGCCAGTTTGTCAATGTCTTTTTTTAAAATATGGTGCCCAGAACTGGACACCGTATTCCAGATGAGGTCTATCTAAGGCTGCATTCCCACGAACGTATATCGGCTCGGTTTTCAGGCTGCGACGATATACGTGGTGCTCGTGTGCAGGGGGGGGGGGGGGAGGATGGAAGAGCCAGGAGCAGGAACTGAGCTCCCGCCCCCTCTCTTCCTCCTCTCCGCCCCTCTGCACTATTTGCAATGGAAGGGGGTTGGGCGGGGGCAGGGCTAAGTTGCGGAACTTAGCCCAGCCCCGCCTCTCCCCATTGCAAATAGTGCAGAGGAGCGGAGAGGAGGCAGAGAGGGGGCGGGAGCTCAGTTTCTGCTCCTGGCTCTTCCCCCCCCCCTCCCCCCCCCTGCACACGAGGACAACGTATATCGGCTCGGTGTGAAAACCAAGCCGATATACGTTCGTGGGAACGCACCCTAAGGAAGAGTAGAGGGAGATAATTACCTCATGCGATCTAGACTCTATGCTTCTCTTAATACAACTCAGAATTGTGTTTGCCTGTTTGGCTGCTGCATCATGTTCAGTCTATGATCTATTAGTAGGTATTAGTGTATCTTGACGTCACCAGGAAGTCCTGGTGGAGTTAAGATTGACAGGGGGGTGACGCCCTCTGAACGTGATTGGCTGCAGAGAAACTTCAGCTGAAGGTCCTGGCAGGCCACTAAAGGTACAATGTACACAGCAGTCCCTACTGCAGCCGCGCAGCCCCATGTAGATAGGAAGCGGAGAGTGGGGTCTGCAGCAGCCATTCCACAGCACCGTTCGGCGGCGTGACCTGCAGCCGGCCCCCACCGCGTTAATTTCTTGTAGTAGTGCAGTGAACAGCGGCAGCCTGCAGCACAGCCATGTCATTTTGACCTCGGCTTGCCGTTCAGAGCGGCCGCTCGGCCACCCTCCCCCTTCGTGGTGTCACCTCGCCATCTGGGAGCAGAGAGCCTATAGTGGGCAGAAGAGACAGCAGAGCCGGTGTGCGGCCTCCCTGCAGTGCCAACATATCGGAGCACAGAGCCACGGCGGGGGACAGTGAGGGAGCGACTGGCGATGTGGGTTACACTAAAGAAGGGGGACAGGGACCCTCTGGGGAAGGCTGGAGGGCAGCGGGCACCATCACTATAACATATCGAACGGGAGGACGGACACGGCAGCGCCCAGAAGAGACAACCAGAAGCGGCGTTCGGACTCCATGCACTGCAATCAAGTCGGGACAGACAGTGAGGGAGCGCTGGGTTCCAACCATGAACGCTAACTTGATAAGTGTCCTCCTACCAACTGCAGCTAAACCGTACATGTATCTACACGCTGGTAGGACCTTAAAACTTTGACCCAATCGGGAGCTAGGGGTGTGAGAGGGTCGTTCCCCCTGTCAAACCCCTAGCTTCCGGTGGCGTCAAGATACACTAATACCCTATTAGTATACCCAAGTCTTTTTCACATGTGCTGCTGCTTATCCCAATTCCTCCCATTCTGTTTGTGCTTTTTTTCATTTTTCTTGCGCAGATGTAGGACTTTGCATTTCTCCTTGTTAAATACCATTCTGTTAGTCGCTGCCCACTGTTCAAGCGTTTCTAGATCTTTTTGAATACTCTCTCTCTACAGGGAGAGAGCAGTGGCATGCATGGAGTACAGGAAGAGAGCAGGACAGTATATGGGGTACAAGTAGAGAGTAGTATAGTGCATGTAGTACTGGTAGAAAACATGTACAGATAGTAGTAGAGTACAGGCAGTATTGGGAGAGAGTAATACAGTACATGTAGTTCAGGTAGAGAAAATGTACAGATAGAGTACATGTAGCATAGGGAGAGAGTAGTAAAGTACATGTAGTCTAGGGGGAGAGTAGTAGAGTACATGTAGCATAGGGAGAGATTAGTAAAGTACATGTAGTCTAGGGGGAGAGTAGTAGAGTACATGTAGTCTAGGGGGAGAGTAGTAAAGTACATGTAGCATAGGGAGAGTAGTAAAGTACATGTAGCATAGGGAGAGTAGTAAAGTACATGTAGCATAGGGAGAGTAGTAAAGTACATGTAGCATAGGGAGAGAGTAGTAAAGTACATGTAGTCTAGGGGGAGAGTAGTAGATACATGTAGCATAGGGAGAGAGTAGTAGAGTACATGTAGCATAGGGAGAGAGTAGTAGAGTACATGTAGCATAGGGAGAGAGCAGAAGAGTACATGTAGTCTAGGGGGAGAGCAGAAGAGTACATGTAGCATAGGGAGAGAGTAGAAGAGTACATGTAGCATAGGGAGAGAGTAGTAGAGTACATGTAGTCTAGGGGGAGAGTAGAAGAGTACATGTAGTCTAGGGGGAGAGTAGAAGAGTACATGTAGCATAGGAAGAGAGTAGTAGAGTACATGTAGCATAGGGAGAGAGTAGTAGAGTACATGTAGCATAGGGAGAGAGTAGAAGAGTACATGTAGCATAGGGAGAGAGTAGAAGAGTACATGTAGCATAGGGAGAGAGTAGAAGAGTACATGTAGCATAGGGAGAGAGTAGAAGAGTACATGTAGCATAGGGAGAGAGTAGAAGAGTACATGTAGTCTAGGGGGAGAGTAGTAGAGTACATGTAGCATAGGGAGAGAGTAGTAGAGTACATGTAGCATAGGGAGAGAGTAGTAGAGTACATGTAGTTCAGGTAGAGAACCAGTTGACACTTTTCACAATCTTCTGTTTGGTGTTCTTGCATGTTGTAAGTAATTGATTGTAAATTAATAAAGATAATGAGGTTGCCCCATTGCCCCCTAGGGGTTTCAGAAGTCCAAACCATCTTGACCTGCTTCATTTAAAAAAGAGGTTGTTTGTAAAAATCCTTGTACAAGCTCTTTAAAAGGGGTGGATCCCGGTAGAACACCCCTTCTTTAAAGCAAGCAAGCACTCAGTCAGGGGGGACCCCTGCAGGTCTGTCTGTTAGACGTTGCAACTAGGCAAACCTGAATCTTTTATTTTTATTATTTATGCTTGTTTTACACAGTCCTTTTTAGCAAAAACGCAGTTTTTTCGTGGCCTTTGGACAATGGCTTTTTTTTCCCTCGAGTCCAGATGTTTGCTGTAGATCAGTAGTCAGTATGAAATGCTCTATAGACATTTTTGGGATTTTTTCATTATTAGTGCTGTGTTTTCTGACTTTTGCGCAGTTTTTTGGGTCCTTGACTTTTGCACACTCCAGGACTGTCGTTTTTTTTTCTAGGCGTCTTTCTAACTTTGTTGATAAGGTAGGAAAATAGCAGAGAAAGTTGTGCAGAATAGAAAGAAGGGAAGAGTTAAAAAGATGTAAAGCGGCATTATCGCTATTACCGCGCCTGCATCCGACGAGGGCTCCCTATGGGAGGAACACACTTTTTGATGAGTGAAAAGCAGAAATGAATGTGACACTTCTGCGGTAGTCCTGGGAAAAGAATCTGTAAATGTGTGATAAATGATTTGTTTCCTTATTATCTGCCGCGGTTTGACAGAGTTGTGTTTCTGCTGTCACCCACAGACAGCCGAGCTTCCCTGCAACCCCTGGACTGTCAGCGCCTGTCACGTGGCAGCGAAAGGGTCGGGAGGAGAGACCTGAATTGTGTTGTCAGTTGCCATTTCCAGTAGGCGGATGCTGGGAAAATTTGCGTGTGGAATTAATTCCCTTCATTTGTATTCATGGACTTCTGAAAAGCTTGTTTGAATTGTAAATGGTGAGGTCACAGGACGCCTTTCCTAATGTATTTCAGATAAGCTTTGAAGGTTGGAAGCCAGTATTGTGACTTTGCTCCTTTTTCTTTTTTTTAACAGGCCTTTGAAAACACTGCTTATTGCAGGCTGTGAGAAATTGCAGGTTCGGCTTTTATAGGCCCGCAGCTCAAAGGCTTTCCTTCAATAATATAAAAGTAGATTACCATTTTACTTTTGATGGCGCTTTACGCCAAGGCTATTACATGTTACTTCTCCTCACTCGCCAGGTATGGAGCAAGTTTTGTCAAGGTCTTTCTTTCGTTGCGCTTGTAGAACAGACCTTGGTGTAACTTTTTTCGCTGCAAGTCTCAACAGTTTGCTAATAAATTATTAATTGACAGGCTCAAGAAGGAAATTCGACATAAAGAACGTGCGGAGGAGCACAACCAACAGGTTTTCAGGATGTCAGAAATGTTCCTGCCGCTGCCAGGGGCGGTGGTGGGGCGGCACGCTGGGTTTGGGGTTTATTTATTTATTTTATTAAGCTTGCAGTGATACATTTGACAATCAACAAGATAAAACAAAATATAGAAACCAAAGGTTAAAGAGTAAAGTCCCAATGTCCACAGGCGGATTTGAATTGCAGAATCCGCGTGGGGCGCCCGTGCGGATGATCCGCAGTTCAAGCCGCTCATAGGGAATCATGGGCGTCCGCAACTAAATTAAAGCATACGGATTTCATTTGCGGACCTTTGGGTGCGGAAATCAAATTGCAGTATGCTCCGTTTCACTGCGGTTCACGCATGGACGGCTTCCGTTGAAGGCTATGGAAGTCATCTGATCTGCAGGAAAGCAGAATTTAAAAAAGAACAAAAAAAAACCCTCTACTGCACATGTGTGGCGACCGGCGCTTCGACATACATCAGCAGTAGAGAAAAAAGAAGACCCGGACGTGGAAACAGGGTTCTCGGCCGCGGGCAGGGTCGGATTCCGCCTCGGGCTCCCGCATGCGGAATCTGACCTGCCGGTGGACATGAGCCCTAACTGGACTATTTAAAAAGTTTTGACCTGTCAAAAGTTTTGATCAGTGAGGGTGTGGGTGCTGAGATTCTAACTGATCACTGAAATGAAGGGGCTGCATCGCTCACCTGGGCGCTGTGCCCCTTTTGCTGTCTATTGGCAGATGAAGATGGACGCATAAACTTCTATAGACATCTATGCATCCCGTCTTCAGCGACCGAGAGGGGCTGATAGGCATCAAAGACAGTCAAAGAGGCACAGCGCTTATTTAAAGGCATTTGGCAGGCAACTGTCAATTCAGGATAGATCATCAGTAGTCGATAGACTGATGTCCGCCTCCCAGGACACCGATGAGTTGTTTAGGTCAGTGTTCCCCAGCTCCAGTCCTCAGGGACCGCCAACAGGTCATGTTTTCAGGATTTCCTCAGTGTTGCACAGGTGATGTAAATATTGTCTGTGCCTCAGACATTGCCGCAGTTGTTCTTACCATAGGATATCCTGAAAACATGACCTGTTGGTGGTCCCTGAGGACTATGGTTGGGAACCCTTGGTTTAGGTGACTGCTGTGAGTGCCATAACACACAGGATACAGAAGGAAAGCAGAGCGCCCCGGCTCCTAAGTGGTGGACATTGCAGGTGCAGCTCTCATTAAAATCAGTGGGAGGTGTGCCTGCAATGACCAGTGCCAGCCACTAGGCAGCCTTTGTATCATTCAGCACTCATATCGGGGGAACGACGTGGAAGGTAAGTATAAAACTTACATTCCCAGACTCCACAGGTCACAGCTTAGCTTATAGGGCTTAAAGTAGGTGACAGGCTCCCTTAAAATTATGTTTGGGGTCACTTTGAACCCTGTGTTATTTCCGGTGGTTTCAGGTTCTTTCGCTCTACAGCAAAGCAAGTGAATGTTTCCATTACAGATGGAGTTAATAAAATACAAAAACTCTGATTTTCTATCACTCTTACAAGCTTCAGTTTTGTAAACTGTCATTCTGTAGGATCAAATTGACCTCAGCAGTAATACTACTGTTAAAGGGAACTTGTCGCATCCCCACGGCACTACAAACTAAGTTATGGTGCTCTTGGGGAACGTGATTGGAAGCCGGGTGATGTATTTTTTTACACTCTCCCGCGATTCAGCGCGGTCACCTAGTGAAGTCTCCGCGACGCACGAAACTCTGACTCTTTTCAGTATCTCGTGTGTGTGCGCACTCCCATAGACTTGTGTGGAAGAGTGTGCGCACGGGACTCTGAAAAGAGCCAGATTTTACTGCGGTGCACAGACCTCAGTAGGTGACAGCGCTGAATTGCGGGAGCGTGTAAAAAAAATACATCACCCAGCTCCCTATCACGTTGCCTAACAGCATGATAACTTAGTTTATAGTGCTGTGGGGACCTAAGAGGTTCTCTTTAAGCCGATTTAAAGGCAACCTGGGACAGCTATGTACAGTGCCACGTGTGTTATTCTCAAACACTGCGCCATTTCAGAATAAACACACTTTGAAGGTTGATTCAGAACAGAGTTCCGAGGCAAAGAGGTGGGCCGCATCGGCCTCTCACCGCCCGCAGCATGTTGACTGTGACAGCTCTCTCCCCTTTGGTATATCAGGTGAGAGCTGCCAGTCTAAGTGCGGTGAGCGGCCATTGCAATCCGCCTCTTTGACTCAAATTTCCATTTGGACTCAAACTTCAACGTGTGTTTATTCTGAAACACAGCATTCCAGAAGAATAGATGGAGGCAACGGGGGGGGGGGGGGGGAGATGGGGGAAGCACCATCAGTGCACTTTTCAAGTACGGGTAATTGGCGCAAAGCTTTGGTGACAGCACTGTATTTAATCATCTGATTACGCCCGGGGGTTAAAGGGTCAAGATGTCATCTTTCTGTTAATCCTGATGTCGTTGCGTGTGAACAATGATCGTTCAGTCATTCACTAGTACAGGGAGTGTGAACACGCTGCATGAGCGAACTTGTGCAAACATATTATCGCTCCAAGGAGACTAAGAAATAGAGAGTAGATGAAAGGGGTGTTCCAAGGAGAATACTACGGATGACCAATCCTCGGGATAGATCATCAATAGTTGATCGGCTGGGGGCCGTCGCTCGGGAACCCTGACCGATAAGCTGATTGTGCGCCCGCTCACAGTGCCGCAAATACTAGTGGCTGGCGCTTGTAACTGCAGGCACAGCTCGCGATGATTTCAATGAGACCCCAGCCTGCAGTTACAAGTGCCAGCCACTACACGGAGGTCGGAGCAGAGACTTCCGCTGCGACCCCCCCCCCCCCCCCCCCCCCCCCATGTAATTGCGTCACTGTCAGCGGGCGCACAATCAGCTGATCGGGCAGGCTCCCGAATGCCGTAACCCCGCCGATCAACTATTGATCACCTATCCTGAGAACAGGTCATGAATAGTATTCTCCCTGGAAAACCCCTTTAAGCTTTGTGGTGGTTTTACATGTGACATTTTTTTCCGCTGTTTTTTTTCCTTGTTTTTTTTTTTAGAAAAAAGAAAAAAAATTGTACCCATATGGCAGTTGTAAGTCAATAGAGAAACATTAAATGCACGGCAAATAATGCAATTTGTGTGTGCTAGATACGGCATTTTTTAAAGGGTTTTCTGAGTACAATTTAACCTTCTTAAATTCAAGCTAAACAGGTTAAAAAGATGAAACAAAGCTAACTTGCACACCCTGGCAAGCCAGCGCTGCAGCCCTCCAACTCTTCAGGCCTCTGTCGACAGTGGAAGTCAGGTGACCGCCACCTGTCAATCTCAAGAAGCAGCGTCACAGCTCATTTTCGTGGCGTTAACATTCACATCCTGAGTGCCAAGATGCTGGGAGTTGCAAACGGTAACGCTGCGGCATCTGAATGCCAATGAGGAGCCAGAAATGTAGTAGGAGGCTTCGCTTCCATTCATTTCAATAGGAGTGAAGCAGTC
The DNA here is from genome assembly GCF_035609145.1 of Eleutherodactylus coqui. Lineage (NCBI taxonomy): Eukaryota > Metazoa > Chordata > Amphibia > Anura > Eleutherodactylidae > Eleutherodactylus > Eleutherodactylus coqui. The sequence goes on along the minus strand of NC_089840.1, from coordinate 60,325,430 downwards.
TATTACACTTCCTGCCCTAAGCGTTGATGCGGACATCCGACTCTGCTGCACTGACAGCACCTGAGGATCTGTGATGGGTGGGGTTCCTGCTGCTGATTGACAGCTTTCTCTCTATATGCAGCATAGGGAGAAAGGTGTCAATCAGCGGTGGCAGCTCATGAATATTGAAGTTAAGAGGGTGCCCCTAGCAATACAAGGACTCGGCTCCCAGCTCGCACGGCAACTGATAAAGAGATCTACTTAGAGGGAAAAAATGAGTGATTCAGTGCCAGATTCGGGGTCCCTCTCACTAAGTTTTGCTGTTCTCATAGAGGGCAACATAACGCTGGTGACAGATTCCCTTTACGATGACCCAGGAAATGTTGTTGTGTGTTGGAAATGTTGGAACTTCAGTTTGGACTGTCATCCTATTACTACCCTGTATACCATCTACCAGGAAGAACCCACCAGCTCCACTCGATTACATCATCTTACTTCATTCATCTCCATTCTCAAGATCTCTGCTACCTGTCACCATGCCTCCTTTTTATCCATAATAATGGTGCACATGGTTCTGCAGAAAAAAGCCATTCAGCATTAAAAGTAATACTTACTTTGTGGTTTGCGCACCCAGAATGCAAACATGGCACCACGACTCCAAGACAGTGCCATCATCCCTCTAAGTCAGCGCGCCACTGCGGAGACCCAGCCTCTTCTCCTACTTGCCGCCTCTCCCTATGTATTGATGTCAGCTCTGATAGCACAGAAAACTCGTGAACACGACATGCGCCCTCCGACCGCATCTTCCAGCGCATGCGCTGGTGGAATCCAGTTCTATACACCTCGCACGTATGCAAGATTTCAGCACTAATGTCAGTACCCTGGGAGGCATCGAGCAGGAGAAGAGGCCATGATTCTGCAGTGATGCGCTAACTCACAGGAAGGATGCGATTTGATGGCGTAATTGCGTACTGGGCGGTAAACAACAAAGTAAAAGTTTCTGGTATTGCGAACTTATTTTATTTTTTTCTGCCATTCGCCATGTTTACACTGAACGGTTCACACGATTCAGCGATTAACGGAACGATAATTGTTCAGTGCAGAAGCGCACTACGCCGTGTGCTGCCCAGCAGGGGTCTTGAGTTCAAGCCTCATCAGGGGCTACCTCAACTTTAAAAAACTCTAGACAGCCATCACCTTTGAACCTAGAACTCCAGCACTGCAAGGCAGCAGCACTAACAACTGAGCCACCACACCTTGTAACACTGGGGTTCTAAGATCCCATCTGACTAGGGACAACATCATGGAGTTTGTGTGTTCTCATTGTGTTCATTCTTCTCAAGCATGGTGGCTCAGTTGTTAGTGCTGCTGCCTTGCAGTGCTGGAATTGTAGGTTCAAACCTGACCAAACGTGATACGTGTAGGGAGTAGAGATGAGCGAGTATACTCGCTAAGGCACTACTCGCTTGAGTAATGTGCCTTAGCCGAGTATCTCCCCGCTCGTCCCGAAAGATTCGGTTGCGTCCGCGGGGCAGAGCAGGGAGGAACGGAGGGGAGATCTTTCTCTCCCGCTCTCCCCGCCGCAACTCACCTGTCAGCTGCGGCGGCCCCCGAATCTTTATGGACGAGCGGGGAGATACTCGGCTAAGGTACATTACTCGAGCATACTCGCTCATCTCTAGTAGGGAGCCTTTCAAATTGATGTTGCCCCTGAGGAATTTGGAAGCTAGGCCCCTGGAGTGTGAGGCCTCATGTTCATGGGCGGATTGGAATCTGCGTGTGGGAGTATTTTAATTATTTGGCTTTGCGGATTGTCCGCAACCCATAGACATCTATGGGGTCCATCCACACGGAATCGGTGGTGGAATGGGGCATGCTGCGATTTGATTTCCCTACGCAAAGAAAATCTGCATGCTCTAATTCACCTGCGGATGCTCGTGTTTCCCTATGGGCGGCTTTATTTGCAGATTTCCTGCACGGGTGATCCCCTGCTGATTCCGTAAATCAGATCCGCCCGTGGGCATGAGTTCTTAGGCAACAGTGCTAACCACTGAGCCACGTTCATTCAACCACCAGAAGCCTCTTAAAAATGCTGAAAAGCATATCTATAAGGGTGACTTCACATCTGCGTTGGGGGTTGCGGTTTCCTGCTGCGTTTGAGAAGCAGGAAAGACGAATCCCCGCGGGTGTATGGCTCCATCTTGGAGCGGAACCCATTGACTATAATGGAGTCTGTTCGGTTTCCGCTCAGATGCCCGGATTTTAGACGGAAAAAAAGTGTTGCACGCAGCAGTTTTTCTTCCGGTATTTTAAGCCGGATCGGCGATGGACTCTCCGACCGGATGTGAAACGGCCTAAGCTGAAAGCTCACGGATACTTTCCATTTTACTTTCTTTTTGCGATTTCCATTTTTAATAAAACCGTATCAGTCGAAATAAACGCTGGTATGACTGCAGCCTTAGCAATCCGTAAATAGCGGTTGTGGGAACAGGCAGGTTCGGCCCATAAAATGGAACGTCCGCGCCTACATTTCCTCCCCACTTCCGGTTAGTATTGATAGATGACCGTGTTCGGGCTTATTTCATTGCTTATTACATGCGCATAAGGCGTGGCGAATGGAGACCATGAAAGTGCAGTGCTTTTCATTGATCCAATCACACTTGCGTATATTCAATACATATAATACGCACGTAAAAAAAAGAACATATATTCTATTTTACCACGTATTACACGCGACAGAGACCATTCTCTATCGGTGCGTATTAAACCGCCGTACCTACGTAATTACATTGCGTACGTACGGCAGTTTTTGCGCATGTTGCTAGGAAACATGACTTCAAAGTTGAAGAAATAAAAAAAAAAAAAAAACCAGGAAGCCGCTGCAGAACGTGAGATGCGCAGCATACATCGCAGGCGGTAAAACGCGATTTATCTGCAGCGTCTCCCCAGCTTCTGCACAGACTGGCCGTCACCTGCTTATTTTTCAAGCACAAGAGAGAGAAAAAAAAATGAATAAACATGGTTGATTGATGTGTTTTTATTGTAACTGCTGCAGAGGTGGCTGATACCAGGGGGAAATAGCTTGCAATGCACAAAACATAATCTAATAGGCATTCAGTGTCCCTTGTTAGTGCGGTAAGCCGCAGCCAGAGGCGGAAGGGACGGCATCGCCGAGCAACCACCCTCCTCCCTCTCGCTGGGAGGACGGTGGGCGTGACCACGCCTCGCTTTGGGTTGCGCGTGACGACACGGCGCACAGGCGTTAGGACGTGCTGACGTCACTTGTGCCGGGCGGACCAATGGGGAGAGTTCAGCCCCTTCTCTCAGTGCCTGCTGATTCACCAAATAGTAATCGGCAAATCAGCGGGCACTAGGAGGACGGGGCTGATCTCTGCCATTGATCATCCGATGATCCAGCCCTGGTGAGTGAGCGCAGCCTCCACTGCGGCCCCGCCGTCTCCTCCCTCCTCTGCCCGGCCGCTCGTGCGCTCGGCGGCTGCTCATTGTTCCCCCGGTGCGGGTTGGGTGGGCCCCGGCGCACATTGCGGCCCTCCTGTGGCTACGCCCCGCAGTGTCTGACCTGTGCTTTCTCTCCCTGTACAGAGCGAGGAGGAGTGTGTGACCCCCATGCGGTGTTAGTGCAGCTCTGCCATGCTGGCCTGTTAGCCAGGACCGGGGACCTCGCCTTCCAGCTTCTCCCTCAGCCGCAGATGAACACTGGACTTCAGAAATGTAAGTGAGGCCTCATCCTGCTGCACATGTGCCCACACAATGGTGCCCGCGCCGCCACTGTCAGATGGGGTGGGACCGCGGGACGGGCACTGCCCGAAGAGATGCCTGGCGGTCCAATTACCTGCGGTATGGGATGGTATAGTGGGACGGGCACTGCCCGCAGAGGTCGGGTGGTCTGAGTACCCGCAGTGTGGGACAGGCACTGCCCAAAAAGATGCCCGGCGGTCCGATTACCCACGGTATGGGATGGTATATTGGGACAGGCACTGCCCGAAGAGAGGCAGGGCGGTCTGAGTACTTGCAGTGTGGGATGGGCACTGTCCAAAAAGATGCCCGGCGGTCCGATTTCCCACAGTAGGGGACAGTAGAGTGGGACAGGCACTGCCCAGAAAGATGCCGATTACCTGCAGCATGGGACACTGCAGGGCCGCCATCCTCCAGACGTGCGGTGGGCTCCTCTGCCGTCCCGCTGATCCGACTGTTCCGTTCTTGCCCGTCCAAGGTGGTTGCAGCCCCCAGCGAGGGCTGGTATACTGCAGACTCCAAGCCGTCCTGGGGTGTGGGAATGTGACCAGCTTATCTCCTATATGGCCTGCGCACAATGATTGGTCAGTCCCAATTGGTCAGCTAATATAACGCCTCCTCGTTCAGTCGCTACACCTGTTTGCAACTAATAATTATTGTGCTAATTGACTCCACACTTGTGAGAGGGCCTTAAAGGGGTTGTCAGTTACCAGATAGCATCCCCACTCCTCTCATACCATCCGCTGTGCTTACCTCTTCTCGGCCGCTGCAGTCCAGTGTTGTAGTCCCGCGGTGGTCCCAGTGTTTGTTGTGGCAGATAATGTCGATGAATGACACCTGACCGCGGCAGCGTTGCTGTTCTCATTTCCTGGCATCCTAGCACCCGGGGTGTGAGCACCGATGCCAGTGGCACAAGCAGTCAGGTGACTTCCAATGACGTCCTCTACTACAATCACCGGGACCGCTGCGGGGGTAAGTAGTGATCTTTCTGTCTAGCACAGTTGGTATAGAGGAAATCTTGTCCTATAGCCCCTTTAGTCCTACCAATTTGCTAGGGGGATTAGCTTGTAGGAGATTACATTCGACGTCTGGAAACGGGACCTGGAGGGATGGCAGAAGCATCATCTTCAGGTAATGCGTGCTGTGCCCCCCAGCCACCTCTGGTTTTGGGAGGGGAGTTTGTCCTGAACTCGTGGGGTCGCTATAAAGGGATTGTCCTGTGAAGGTAGACTGTCCCATATCCACAGAATAGGTAAGTGTCTGGTGGGGACTGACCACCCATAACCCACTGAGGGTCCCTGCATGACTAAAGTGACGGTGACACATGCCCACTACCGCTTCATATGTTTTAATGGGATTGCTGTGTTTGGCAAACTTCCAAGTTCTCAACCATTTCCGGCAGTCCCATGGTAGTGCCTATGTATGATCACAGCTCTAGTCATTCGGGACCATGAGTGGTTGGGGTCCCAGCCATTAGACCCCCCCCCCACCCGTATCCTGTGGATGGAAGAGAACTAACTTTGGTGGGACAGCAACTTTAAGACCATCTTGATGATACGATCACAGGGGAGTTGGCAGATTCGTGGTGGGATAACCCAATGTTATGGCGACGTCTGATCTACTGCCATCACACATCCCCATTATGCTACAGCAGGGCGGGCGTGCTTCCTTCCTCCTGGATGAGAGCCTATTCACATATCCCTTTTCCCAGGGAGCATTGCTAGGACTGCTTCCTACACCAGCTTGGTGGTCACCTCAAGGAAAAACCCTACCTCCCTAGACCCATTCTACTACACTACAGCCATTGGGTTGGCGCTGCCACCCTAGGCATTCTATAGATAATGCTGCATCGTCTGTCTTATCACTGAACACCACAAGGTTTATATGAAGAAAACTAACTTATCTCTTGAGCGTTCTCAGGCTTTATCGCAGGCATTTAGTCCAAATCCTTCTTACGGCCTTAAGTAGAGTCTGACATTGTGGCACTTGGATCTCGTAAGGCCATATACAGCCCTGCCTATAAATATACCTGCAGCGTGTGCCACTCTATAACCGTCATAATCCTATTGCTTCTAGGAATATACGGTCATCAGAAACTTTCCATACTTGGTCTATTCTTGGTCCTGATCTTCACACGGAGATGAAGAATTGGTCACCATAAGCGTCTGTGCATGTGACCGTTTCATGGTCCTGTGGGAAAAACTAATCCTGGGCCAAGGACAGGGCTGGAGCCTAATGAGATCAGCGAAGCCTTTCTTTCTGACTCGCCCTATGTCCTTAGTCATGTCCTCTTAAAAGGCCAGATAGTGACTTATAGGGTTGTTGTCCAGTAGGTGGCACTAGAGAGCTTTTCTTCCTCCCAGAACTTATTTGCATATCTGTTCTCCCAGGGAGCATTGCATGGCCTGTAAGACTCCCTACACTAACTTGGTGCGCTACACAAGGACCCTATATAATCTATAGCGTTGTTGTACGGCACAGTGAGTTATGCACCCTACACAATGTAAGGCTTTGTCAGACAAACACCATTGATGACCTTTCCTCCGACTAGGTCATCAGTTGTTGATTGCTGGGGATCAGCTGATTATATATACTGCTTTCAGTGCAGTTGGCCGGATGTCTCCATTGGGGTTGAATTCTTAGAGGTGCTTTACTCCCATTGAAATCGGTGGGAGCGAAGCCGCCTAGTAAACGAACTGATACGCGTTGGGGGTCGAAGCAAGAAGTCTCAAACAGCTTCACTCCCATTGAAGTCGCCTCAGACTTCGTGCTCCAATCTCATTGATGTCCAGCCATGCTGTACTGACAGCGGGCCAGATCAGCTGATCACCGGGGGATCAACTATTGATGACCTACCCTAAAACGTCAGTTAGGGTTTAGGGTTATGCCAGCTAAATCAACTCACCCAAAGTGAAGGCATGAATGCAGTGCGCAGAATACTGACTTGGTTGGATGACTGTACCGGGCTCATGATCCTACCGGCATCGTTGAGAACCGCCTCTATGATCTATGCTAAATCTTTCACGTTTTGATATAAGATCCTTTCCTAGTACTCGCTATCATGTATATAATCACCTATGGGGAAGCCATTTTGTCCTCTAAAAACCATCTAACATATCTATATACAGAGACTATCCTCTCATCAGGGACCGGTAACTCGTAGGTTGGTCAGACCCATGAATATTAGGTTCAGTCTCCACCTGTTCCCTGCAGTAGTCGGACATTATACCCCAGGGTGGGGGGCTGGATGGTGATTGTGTTGTAAGACAGCAGTACCTAATATACGGGTTTAGCAACGTCATCAGTCCTGAGAGTTGCAAGAAGCTGTAAAATAATGGTGGGTGATGATGCTGCCAGTCCAGTGGCGTTGGCCTTGGCATCCTAAAGCTAATCTGCCAGTGATGATGCTTCATACATTAAACTGGTATAAAAAAAGTCTGCTCTGTTTTGGTATATCCAGAGTCGAGTCACATTCGTATGACCACCAGCTAATATCCAGAGTAACCACCGTGTGCCGCATGGACTGAGGCTAGACTGGTTCAGGAGAGACTCGGTAGGGTGCTGGTAGGTTGTCTCCTGTATCTGGAGCCATGCTGACTGCAGTACATCCCACAGTTGCTGGAGGGTGCGAAGGGGAGGACCTATAGAGCAAATGCTATAATTGAGGTGGGCACACAGATGCTCAATTGGGTTCCAGCTTTGGTTAATAAGGAGCCAATGAAGTACTTAGAAGTCCTGGTTGTGCTCTTTCACCCACTGTCGGACATTTCTAGCTGTATGACCGGTCACAAAGTCTTATGGGAAGATCCCAATCTGCCCCAGAGAAGACACACTGCATGTATGGGTGTATGTGATCTGTAAGGATGCATTCATTAGCGAGTCGGCTCGGAGTGTCATCTACGTGGATGAGTGGCCCAGAGAATGCCACAACAGATTCCCCAGATATCCCTGCCGCCACCAGCTTATGTTTTTCCAGTAATGGTTGCAGGGTGTTTGTTCTCCGTTTCTCGCCTAACCCGCCACCGCCCATCCGTTCCATGATGCAGAGAAGGCAACTCTTTACCAATCGGCGGTGGTCCAATTCCGATACTGCCGTACACATTGAAGCCTTTTCTTCGGATGTACCCTTGTCAGCATAGGTGCGGCCACCATCTGTCTGCCTTGGAGCCCCATATGCAGTAGGGTTCGCTGGTCTGTTGTTGTAGACCTATGTCTGGTAGCCCCCTGGTTCACGTCTATGGTGAGCTGCTCCACTGTAGCGTATCGGTTGGCCCTCATGCACCTTCGTAGCTGACGTTCACCTCTCACACCGATGGCACGTGGTGCTCCGCAGTTTGCTCGACGGTTATTCCCAATACTGCCATTTCTCCACTCATGATACTTTCACCACAACAGCATGCGGAGAGTCCACAAACTGCGCTGTCTGAGAAATACCACCACCCTTGGCCCGAAAGCCAATAATCACCCCCCCCCCCCCTTTTTTTTCTTCACCTCTGATATATTGCCCCCAAGGACATTGAGTGATATGTGGGCAGACAGCCTATTGCCCACCACACGTCACTAACATGGGCTACATGCTGCCGATTGTCGAAAGTAGGAGCTGGTCATAATAATGACTCAACGGTGTACCAACAAGCCCAATTCTCAAGCTGCCCTCTCCCCTTTCCATGAGGGTTAACTTTAGAAATGCATGCGTTGCTGTTTCTTCCATTATTGCCGAGTTACTGTAAGTCTTTCTAGTCCCCTTGAATTGGGTGTTCTGTCAGTGCAGACCCCAGGAGACCACCTACCCTCTGCATTCCTTTCGGGAGAGCGATGCTTAAAATGCAGGCGGTGTTTGTTGGCCGGATTCGCTATCTGCTTGTCCCTTTTGTGCTGGGCTTGTTGTGCGGGAGTAGGTTGTGATAATGCCGCTGCCAGCCCATCGCCACCCTCTCCAGTTGCTGAAGAAGTACATGGAAGCTGCCAAGCGGAAGGAGGTTAGGTAATTAGACGGTTTCCTTATGAGTCCTTTAATTGTCTTCTAATACTGCCGTATTGTGTTTACAGCTGAGCTGATGAATCACACGCATGTAATGGCTGCTACATTCTCTGCAAGGTGCCGGGTTCAGCATACACACTACATTAGATTGTACTTTTTCTTGTTTAGTCTGAGGCTTTTGTGTTCTTTGAACAAACCGTTTAAAGAAATTGGGTAGTTATATCATGAGTCTAAACTACAAATACGAGATGCCATCAGCCCCTACATTGTAATGGATGTGGCATTGATGCCCGCTGCTTCTAGTCGGAGTGGATATTTACGGAGTGTCTTCTATGAAGTAGTGGCATATTCACATGTTTGGGACCTCGACTGACCATGAGAATGAAGGGATGTAGGTCTTTCGACACTTTTCTGTTGTTCCTTATCATGCACGCAGAAAACTAAACACAGTAGGAGAGTCTTAATAGTCCGTGCTTTTGGTTTCTCGTAAGCAAAGTGCCATTGATGCCAAGCTCTGCGCTAGATGATGACGACAACTCGACATCCAACGTGTTGGTTCTACTTTCATGGACACCTTGGTTGGTGTCTACCACACTTTGAATCAAGTGAAAGCGACTCTGATGTTCAGCCAATGGGACTGGCGGCTTTAGAAGTTTACTTTGTTGTAAGTTTAGTTCTCTGGGGGGCTTCTTCTAGCATGGACCAGTAAGGCCGGGTTCTGAACAGAAATGCTCCACCAATATTCTGCGTCCGGTACAAGTGAATGGTGTATTCCATACCTTGTTGACTATTGTGGATTTTAAAATGTGCAGCATACTTGTTGTTTGCTTGGATTCTGTACAAAAAAGCCATGGATTAGCGCCATTACATAATAGTGGGTCTAGTCTTCACTCGCTCACCTGCTGCATGAGACAGTGTCCACCTCTGATCTTGTAAGATGCTTATCATATTTGCCTGTGGCATGTGTGAATATATTCCTGAATGTGTGAATATACCCTAAGGATCCATGTAGCTTTTCCCTAAGGGTTCATGCTACGGACCCATTGATATTCCGGTGCCTTTTGAGGCATCCTCTTCTCCCCTAGAAGTAATGCTCCTTGTTGAGGCGTTCTATAAGACTTCGGATGATGGAATTCACCCCAGCTTTGTCACGGTTTCCATATGAGCAAACCCCCCCCCCCCCCCCAAAGTGTGACTGCGTGTAAAATCAAAGATCGTTACATGCTCATGGCAGTCTACACGGGCCGGGTTTCCCATCCAGCTGATTCTCAGACGATGCCAGTCACTGCACTGGCTGCCTGTCCACTACAGAACTAATTTCAAACTCGTAACCCTCACCCACAAGGCTCTCCATGGCGCCGCGCCAATGTACGTCGCCTCCCTCCTGTCCGTACATCGCCCAGCCCGCACGCTCCGATCAGCCAACACATTAAGATTAAACGCCCCTCTCATTTGATCCTCACATGCTCGTCCTCAGGACCTCTCTAGAGCAGCACCAGTCCCCTGGAACGCACTACCCCAAAACATCCGGAACCTCAGACGCTCTTTAAACGCACCTTCAGGGAGGCATACCAAATCTCCTGATCCAATCTCCCAGGTGTGTATAGAAATTGCTGATTCTGTGACTCATGGTCACTCTTATTTAGGCCGGGTTCACACGACCGTATGTTTAGCGCGTATTATGTGGGCACTGTACGCCCACGCGATAACTCGCAGGCAATCGACTACATTGCCTTATGCAGTTCAGCTCACATCAGCATGTCGGATTTGCGTAATTCGTGAGTGAAAAATGTGACCGCGCTGGAGATGGACAAACAGGTGCGCTGCGTCTGACCGCGTGGTTTGGTGCGCAGTACAATTTAGCAGCTGTACGCAGGCTCATGGCCCGGCTTGACGGCTGTAAAGACGCTGTGGGACATTCTATGCTTATGGCCTTGTCAGCCCAGCCTTATGTGGACGGCCACCGAGCAGCTCTGGATGCTGGAAGCCGGACTCTACTGATCTGCTATTTATGACCAAGCTGTCGCTTTTCAGCAGCGTAAAACCCCTTTAGTCCGGTCCTTTCAGCCGGTTAATATTACATTTTTGAATGTGTGACCAAGTACGTTGGTCACCGGATGCTTCCTCCTGCTTGTGTCTAGTAAGTGCCAGTCGGCATATTTTGCTCTCCAGCCGCCGTGCTTCACAAATTCCTAATGGTCTCTTGAGCCGCTCTTGACATTTTTGCTTTTCCCTTTGGCATCTAGCTTTATTCACGCAGGTAAAACCTAATGAACTCGTCACTCGGCCATTCTTTCTGACCATCGAGGAACGCCCAACAGTTGGACACTTGCATCCTTCTTCTAATTCCCATCGGAAGGTGATCCAAGGAGCAACGTTGCTGGTTGACGGCTCTACAGACACATCGAATTCCGAATCCCCCCCCCAAACCACATTTGATCTCGGATTAAATCTGTCAGCTACTTTGAGCCCTATAAACTAAGTTTAAGACCTCCTTAAAGTAGCTGACCCACTAGCTCCAGGAATGTACGTTCTTATACTTGCCGCCTTCACTGTTTTCTGGTGTCGACGCTCAAACCCGTCACTGTCGTGCATTGAGTTGTCCTCCCACTCGAAGAATAGAATGGCAGAACTACTTACCGCGTGCCTATGTAGTGCGGTCAGTGCCTTCTGCGGCGGGTTTGAGCGCTGGCAATGAGGGGACAGCGGGGAAAGTAAGTATAAGACTTACGTCCTTGAGCTCGGCTAAGTTTATAAGGCTCAAAGAAGCTGACGGTCTCTTCAAAGGGGTTGTACCAAGATCTAAAGTTATCGCCCAGCTAAAAAGATTACATTATGATTGGTGGGGGTCTGACCACTGGGACCCCAGGGAATGCAGGTTTTCTGATCATTCCTATATAAATAGAGTTTAGGTTGTGCACGTGTGCCGCCGCTCCAGTCATGTCAGTGACTGTGCCGTAGATTGCCGAGTGCGAGCGTTTAGTTACCTCCGGTGTGGTTGTTGCAGGGAGATACATTCAAGCAAGCGGTTTTATTGCCGACATTATGAAAACGTATAAAGCCCCCCCCTAATACAGCGTATTTGCAGAGTGTAGCATTTTATAGTCTCTGGTGCCTATAGGACAGGGAACGAGGAGTTTGGGGATGTGCTTTTTGTACTTTCCCAGCTTCCCTTTCCTGCGCTCTCACTGGCGGAAGTCATTGCGTGGTCAGTCCGTGCGACTTTTGCCGGCAGTGTTGTGCGTACTACCGTAGAGAACACTGCTAAGTGAAGAAAAGTCAAAATGACCGAGCGCCAAATTCCACCGGTGGCGGCACGGAAAGCTGATAAAGTATAATAAGCACACCCCGGACTCCTCGCTCCCTACAAGCGCCATAACTTAGTTTATAGCATGGATATGATGCAACGGGTTCCTTTTTTCCCACAAGCCTTATCTGCCCCCCCCGATGCACTGAAATCTCCGTGCCGATCTGTAGTCTCCGCCATACTTTCTACGAGGAAAGAGCTGGGCTAAAACCTCATTGTACTTCCCCGGTTCGGCCTCCATATATTTAGTGCGCCGTTTCTTCTTCCTTATCGAAGCTTTTTATTGTATTCTTGTTCAAATGCCTGATGGAGTCGGTGATAATTTTACTGCTGCTTCACATAATCTGCATTCAAAGGATTACCAATTCTCTGAAAATGATTTTAATTACAGTTTTATCAAGGCCATTGTCTTGAAGAAAGAGAGTGCTGACGACTTGCTTTGAGCCTCGAGTGAGGGATGCTTACGTACAGCTATGGGAATGAGATGGCATCACTTCTGGGCACTGGTTGGCATAAGAAGTCTATTTGTCAGATTTTTTTGCTTTTTTAGTCTTTTTGTTTGTTTGACGCCTGGTTATGAATAGTTGCTTTTTCACTCTGCCTGTAGTAGTCGGCGACTATCTGGGTTGCTAGCGTGAACAGTTTCTTCTTTGCGCTCAGAAAAAAAAGACATGAGTCAAACAGGTCTAGTAACTTGGGGAAATCTGCTTTTCCGACGGGGTGTGATTTCGGTGTAGCACACTCGCCCGTCTCCGCTAGCGCTTTGTAAGGTCTTTAGTGACGGTCTTTGTTGTCTTGAGTCTAAGCGCTAGAACAAAATGTTTGCCGTTACCGTCTTGTAGAACCATCCTGACCCTGTTACTTTTGGACTTTCAGTCCCAGAAATGAAAGAACTAAAATAAGGAAATAGTAGCAAGTTGGGTGGTCTCCCAAGAAATTGTAGTGGGCCCCGCCGTGGTGCCTTGTGTGAGGCCATGTGCAATGGGATACGTAGTTACATTCAGTCATGAGCAACACTGTTGCTACAGGTGTAGTGAAGTACATCGATATGTCTAGAGTCCCTTTAATGCAGGACTTCACCAACCTACAGGAGCCTGACAAGCCCCTTTATAGCCTTGTAAGGCAGCAGAATTGCAGTACTAAGCTCTCGCTCATGACCTGAAGGTTGCGGGTTCAATCCTCACATGGTTCAGGTAGCCGGCTCAAGGTTGACTCAGCCGTCCTTCCTTCCGAAGTCGGTAAAATGAGTACCCAGCATGGTGGGGGTAAAAAGATGACTGTGGAAGGCAATGGCAAACCACCCCACAAAAAGTCTGCCTAGAAAGTGTCACAATGTGACATTACCCAAGGAGTCAGTCATGACTCGGTGCTTACCCGATTTTACTTTTTTCAGCTGCAGGAAGCTGCGGAGTTTAGCATACCTCATCACCGATAAGGTGCACTAAACGTTCAAAATAGAACAGACTCCGCTCGAATATCGATCGGCTGTCTGAGAGGCTCCATTGAAGGTAATGGGAGCGTTATACCACGATTAGCGCACGCTGGAAGTGCAACGCTTATTGCGCTAAAACAGTCTGTGAGGGAGGCCTAAGGCGGGAGCAGGAGCCGGCAGATGGATCTCCGCGGTCAGCCTATCTGACAAACTCGCCGCGGAGAATCGTGGCAGTTCGCAGCATGCTGCAAATTGTCGGCCGCGAGCGGAGAATCGCAATGTTTATCCGCTCATGGACAGGGGGGCTGCACTTTCCATAGCAACGCTATGGAAAGCGTGCATTGCGTTCCCTGTGGCTGGATTATCACAGCGGGGAACACAATGCAAACCCACCCGTGGACAGGCAGCCTAAGGGTGGTCTCACACTGGCGACTGAATTGCACAATGCGAGAGTGAATAAAAAAGCAGAATTCGGGAAGTAATGGTTGCGAGAGAGAAAAATCACCGTGTTTTTTCTGCGATGTGCACTTATTTCTTTGTGGGTTTGTTCTTCTCGTCCCATGTCTTCCTTTTTTAACAGTAGACAGTCCGATTGACTCTTGCAATAAAAAAATTGCACGGCTTTATCGCCAGCAGCGATGCGAGATTCTAAAAAAAAAATCGCTACTGCTCCAAAATCGCGGGAATAATGATGCGATTTTCTTGTGGCAAACTCATGATTGCCCGTGTGTAACTTACCTAATACTAATAAACCACCGTAGGTGAACGTTGCTCCTGCAGTTGTCTAACTGGCTCCTAATATTTTCTGCCTCCTAGACCTAACCTAGTTTTAAAGGGGTTATCCCAGATTAGAAAAAACATGGCTGCTTTCTTCCAAAAACGGTGAACACCCATGCATCGGTTGCTTGTGATGGTAGAAGAGCCCACTTCACCTCACTGGTCCTTAACTGCAGTACTATACATGTAGATGGGTACGATGCTGTTTTGGGGTGAAAGAAGCTATTGCCTAATCTTGCTCTACTCTTTTAAAGCATTCTAATCCTGAAGTGTTCTGACGTATCATTCTAGGTCTTTTTACGCGGACCAATCTTTCAGAATCTGATTATTGTTCAGTGTAAAGGCACGCCCCGACTGAATGACGAACAAGAATTCATTTGCTTCTCATTCAGTTTCTGCATGCAAAACACTGAACGACAGATCTGCCTGTGTGAACAGGCAGTAGCTCACTTATAAGGCACTGCCTGTTTACTGTGAATGGAGGCAGGTGGGCCGGAACAATCCCCAGTCTGTTCCACCTCTATTCACTAGCGGTGCTCATTGCTACGTAAAAACACTTGCCTACAGAAGCCTTCGGATATCTCGATTTAGAATGGGACACACTAGAGCTTCTCCTTTCCAGGATGTGGTACTCCAGACAAGTGAACCATTATGTGATATGCCACCCTGTCCCTTTAAGAGAACCTGCCATAAACAAAGATTGGGGGCTGTGACAGCCAGGTGATGGTCTTTTTTTTTCTTTTGGTTACTCTCTCGCTCCCTGGTTCCAACGCTGTCACCCACTGAAGATTGCGCGTCGCGTGAAAATCAAACTCTTTTCAGAGTGCCGTACGTGCGCTCTGCCATACAAGCTCACATCGCTGATTTGGCGCAGTTCTGCAGCAGTTTTCACCTTTCAACTGCATTCCTATTGAAGTGAAAATGGCTGCAGATCTGCGACAAGCCGCAACAAATCAGCAACGTGTTAATACTTTAGGCAATTCCAATTTGAACTGTTCCCCGGTTTAGAAGTCTACTCCAAAATACAAAAAAATCTGCAATCAGAAAATAAAAACTGGTTAGGCTGCTTTCACATCTGGGGATTCCGCTTTCCTGCTCCGTTCCAGGAGGAGGGGGAATCCCCACGGCTGAACAGTTCGGTCTGTGGATAGAACTGAACAGCACCTTGCGGACCCACTGAGTGTGATGAGGTCCGCCCAGCTGCCCGACGTTTGGTTGGAAGAAAAAGCACATGCAGTGCTCGCTCTTCCAGTATTTTCAGACGGAACATCCAGCCGGATGAGAAACCACCCGATGAGACCAATGGAAAAATGCTTCGCTATCTCGTCTTCGTTACACTTCCTTTGGGGCTTTCCCACTAGCGACATCCCGCTTCTAGAGCATATGGGTGTGACCGCTCGGACCATCAGTGATCTGGACCCCATGTGACTGGATCGGTGGTGCGCATGCGTGACCGCTGTTTCATTCCCTACGGGGTCGTAGACAGATTGCCCAGTGTATCAGTGAAAAATGCCCCCAGACTGCAGCCCGGTACCCTCTTTGCCGCCTCCTTTCTGTATGTATAAAACGAGGTTGCTGGGGATCACAATCCCATGAGCGCCCGCCACACATTTCCCCGGCTCCTGGGATTTGTCCAGCTCTGATAATCATCTCCCGTCCGAGCGTTCAGGGCACGTTTGGTCCTGGTCCCAGGATGTTGGGTGGGTGATATAGTTAACCGGGCCTGTGAACAATTGCTAATCAGTAGTTGCACACTTTATTATTCTTGGAAGCTGAAAGCCGGGATGTGTCTGAGATTACAAATGAACGCGAACAATATAAAGCTTACACAGGTCTCACGTACACCTGCCAATACATCTTCTCCTCCGCCCTTGCCTGCAGGTACACATGACATTTTGTTAGAAACCGCCTTTACTATACAGAGAGGAACATCTGTTTTAATGAAACCAGTCCTATTCTTGTCAGTAATTGCATTCGGGAAGTCCTGCTACTGAGGTTGGCAAAAACTTAAAGGGGTTGTGCCAAGGTGGAAAGTTATCCCCTATCCGTAGGTTAGGGGATCACTTTCAGATCAGTGGGGCCAAGCCTACCAATTCCAAAGGTCCCAGCATGAATGGAGTGGCGGACATTTGTATGCTACCTCTCCATTCCTTTCAATGGAAGCACTGGTAATGGCCAAGTTCAAGTACTCGGCAATCTCTGGCGCTCACCTTGAAATGAATGGAGCAATAGCACACATGCATTGCCACCGCTCTATTTCTGCAGGAACCTTTTGGGTTCAATGGGGATCCCAAGAGTCAAACCCCTGCCAATAGGGGATAACTTTCTGTCTTGGATAGGAATACAGTTTTAAGAGAGGTTGTGCCAAGAGACTTATGACACATCCTCATGTCTCCCCCTACTGTTTCCACAATGTCCATAAAATTGAGAGACATGTTATCACCTCTGCATTCGATCTTCACCTGGATGCGGTGTCCGATGGCCGACTCAACGGGCAAAGTTGGGTTTGGGGTGTTCCTATTCTGGAGATAGATGCCAGACCCGCACCTAATAAACATTTATGGCATATCCGTTGAGGATACCTAATTTAAAGGTACAAGTCCACTTGCTAGACAATTTTGTCTAAAGCTGCCTTCAATAGCGGTCGGCCAAACGTTGGGGCCAAGTGACGAACATTCGAAATGCTAAACTTTTATCCTAAGTCACCAAGAAGCTTCACTTCATGTAACCCACTAGATGGGCAGTGAAATGTAGCTTTTGTTGGACCATTAAACGATATAATCTAAAAATGTCTTTTTTTTTTTTTCTTCCAGAAAGCTCCACAGTTTTAGGATTGTGGCGTCGTAACTTTGTATAGAACACAGAGATAAATTTAATCCTTGGCAGCGCTGGTCCGGTATTATTAGAGATTTGATGTAATGCCACAAAGCTGAGCTACGATTTCTAGTATTGCATTGTGCTTTTACACTATAATTAGGTTTTTGGGCTTTTTGCTTAAAGTTGGCCACTATAAAAAATGAACTATACAAAGCAACCGTGCATAATGGTTGTAAGACGCATTACAATGGAGTAAGGCTTTGTTCGTGTGTCGGGGGCTCCAGCGTAACATTCAGGACAACATAGTGCAGCATGTTAAGCTATCTTGTCCAATACAATGCCGGGTAGCATGGTGGAAGCGCAGCAGGCCCCATGTTTTTTACCATCCTAGGGCGGATCTGTTCTTGCCTGAAATTCCGTGTTCAGATTGCAATTCTTAAGTTAGAATGCATATATTTACAAAAAGTCAGCAAAGGTGTCTGTTGCCTTAAAGACACCGCAATGGGTGTTTTTTCATATGGGCAGGCAGCGTGCCACATGGTCAAAAACGGGCTTAACTTTTCGATACAGTGAAATAAAGTGGTATGGCGATGCATAGTGGCCAAAAAAACGTCTTTTGCATAAGACTAGTCCATGGAGTAGTGTGGCTTACGTGCCGGGTGCTCTCCTGGCGCATAAAGGGGTTTTCCAGGGGAATAAGGTTGATGACCAATGCTAAGGATAGGTCATCCATAGTTGATCAGGTGGAGTCCCCCGCTTGAGATCCTGGCTGATCCGCTGGTCAGGCCCCTGCTGTTGGTATTACTCCGATGTAGTGGCCAGTGCTTGTAACTGCAGTGTTGCAGAATTCTGCAGCAGGAATTCCACGGTGTGAACGGGCCCTTGAAATCTTGTGTAGGTGAGCTTGATGTTAATGGAATGATGCATGTTCACTTTGGGTGAAGAAGATTTTGTTGTCAATGGTGGATGTAGTTCTCTTCGATGCCTGTGTTTTTGTTTTTTTTTTGTAGTTGTAGAGGAGCCAGAAATGTTCTGTCTAACCTCCGATACTTTAGCTCTATCTTTGCTGATTCTTTTGAAAATCGCTCTTCATGGTGTAAAGTCGGAGCTGAGCTCTGACCAGTCGGGTTCCCCAATTCTGCTACTGCTTTAGGAGTATCGTGTCATTAAACATGCTGGACAGTTGGCACAATACAAACGCTTAAAAATGCATCTCCCTCAGCCTGTGTGTAAGGACTTGACTGCTATAATCCTGATGCTGTACTGTGATTTCTCCCCACCCGATCATGCAGGGAATATGCATCTTTGTCATGCTCCAGCAGCCTGTCACTCTCACTTTTCTGTCTGGCTACGGATCCCAGATGGGTATAAAACAATATTGTCAGTCATTGTCTGCACTATATGACTCTTGAAGACTATGGAAAAATGCTGTGTTTTAAAAATCAATACACCCTTACTAAGTCCCTGCAGAAAAATGATCCTTTTTTGCATCTTTTCCCCTCTCATGCACTTAGAAAGCCTCATACTTTGTTTGCAGGCTGTCCTGCATTCATGTTTCTGGCTGGAGGGCATTCCCAGCACTGAACAGTTGGTCTCTCTTGAATGCACACAAGCTCGACTCCCCCTTTTTCATCATTTCAGAGGCTGTGTAGCATAACCACGCCCACTCAATACTACACAGCTATCTCCTTTATCCCATCCTCTCTGAGTAGCTGCAGGTCCCCCTTCCCTTTCACTGTAAGAGATCCCTCTACCATCTCCTTGCCCTCTGTAATAGTAGTTTTCTCAGATCTGACAGTGGAGGATCTGTGAAACAACTCAGCAGTTTACTCTGGCTGATGGAATTAGCTAAGCTTTCAGTCTGCGAGTCTGCAGTGCCTTGGAAAACCATGCAAGCCTAGAAAAAAAAAGTTATTTAAAAACCAATTACAAAAAGTCTTCCTTTTCAAAAACGCTGATTTCCAAGAAGAGGAAAAAAATGCAACGCTGTACATAACCTTTTAATGCAAAACTCATATTTGCGCTAGATCATTGGCTTCTGTGGTGTATTGTGTTTTATATAGACTCGTGTTCTAGTGTGCGAGGGCTTGAGGGTACAACAGGGTGAGCACCTGTCGGCCCATAGGCACAACTAGTGACGTTCAAGGGGTAATGGATTTGAGATGTATCGGTTGCTCCGTGTGTATATAAAGCCACTTTGTTTTTCAGAGACTGCAATAATTTTTTTTTTTTTTTTTTCAGACTTTTCTTGCTTTTGTATAGTTTTTAGTGGATTGATTGTCACTGCATTGTCAAGGTTCACTCCTCCGGAATACTTTGTTTTCCACTGGGTTGTCAAGTACAACTGCTTCATATTGTCATAAAGTATTATATTATCTGTTAAGATGATTACATCTCTTTAAAACCTTTTTAGATAACAGCGTTGTTCTTTGTTTTCCCTCTCTTTGGCAGGGGATACTACACAGAAGATGAGATCTGCTCAGCATCCTACTCCTGCAGAATTGGATGCTTATGCTAAGACGGTTGCCAACAATCCCCTGACAATAAAAATCTTTCCAAACAGTGTAAAGGTTCCCCAAAGGAAGCATATCCGCCGCACCGTGAACGGACTGGATACTTCAGGCCAACGTTACAGCCCGTACCCTTCGCAGGTCAGCACAAAGACAGGACTCTTGGCAATTGTCAAGTCCCCAGCTAAAAGTGTTTTGAAAGGCTTTGACGGCGCCCGTGCCCGCCTTTTGCCAGACTCTATGATGAATCCCCCTTCAGCTCCATATGTTGCACCTAGCACTTTAAACCACCCTCAGGGGCTTGCACGCCCCCAGCAAGCTCTGCAGCATGCGCAGGCCCTGCAGCATGCTCAGAACATGCAACAGCAGACTTTGTCACACTCGCAGAGCCTGCCACCTGGACTGCAGCACCCTCAAAGCTTGCCACACCCTCAAACGATGCAGCACCCACAGGGCCTGCCACAGGGGCTGCAGCATTCTCAGGGTCTGCAGAATACGCAGAGTATATCCCAGCAACAGGCTCTTCAGCATCCACAAAGTGTGCAACACACGCAAGGTGTGCAGCATGCGCAGAGTATGCCACAGGCGCTGCATCATGGGCAGGGACTTCCACAGACAATGCCACGCCAGCAGAGCATGTCGCAGGCTTTGCAGCACCAACAGGCCCTCCCGCAGGTCCTGCAGCACTCTCAGAATATGTCTCAAGCGATGCAGCACACACAGGGAATGCAGCATCCGCAGAACATGGGGTCTCAACATTCGCAAAGCCTGCCCCAACAGTCAGCGTTACAACATGCCCCTGGGGTAAGTCACCAGACTCTGCCACACCCTGCCAACAACCTTCTGCAGCCAGGTTTACATGGAACACGAAAGATGCCTGATGCGGATGCCCCTCCGAATGTGACAGTGTCTACCTCAACTATTCCTCTTTCTATGGCTGCAACCTTGCAGCAAAATAGACCACCAGACCTTGGCAGCATTGTGCACCAGATAAACCAGTTCTGCCAGGCCAGGGCTGGCATAGGCACTACCTCGGTATGTGAGGGCCAGATAGCCAACCCTAGTCCTATCAGTCGTAACCTTCTTATCAATGCAAGTACCAGGGTTTCCACTCATAGCATCCCCATGCCTTCATGTGTTGGGCCATCTGTAGACCATGCTGCTGCTGCTGCTATTTCCTCTGCCGCCTCGGGAAATGTCCCCATGGTGAACATGAGCAGAGTGCCTGCTTCATATCCTGGCGATCTTAAACCCATGGCATGGAACCAACATCAGCTGGCACATCTGCAACAAATGTGTGGAGAATCTGGTGGTCCTGGGAAACACACTCAGAGAGAAATTGCTGCCCAGGGCTTTCCTGGTAAGCAGACCCCTTACCAACAAGAACTGTGCATGAGCCAGTCTTTTGGCCTAAAACCCCCAATTGAGAAACCTACTCCTTCCCCTCCTGTGAATGGATTGCCGGGTCCCTTGCCATATACCAATGGACATTATTTTCAACCCATATGGAATAACATTTTGCCTACTCCAAACAGCGACAGTTCGGGATCACAGGACCTTACTATGCCTTTCCACGGAGCACAGGCGGCTGGTGCACCCTTGGATTGTGCCGGGGGTGCGCACTATAGAAGCGTTGGAGGATCATCTAACCAGAACAACTTGATGCAGACCATGGATTACCTAACTGGAGGGGACTTTCAGCAGTCCTGCTTCAGAGATCAGAGCATGGCTCCACTTGCTAAGGTTCAAAGGTCCCAAATGAGTAGAGCCCCTGAGTCAGCTGATAGTCGAAGTATTCACATTCAGCATCCAGGGTATAGGTAGGCTCCAGTCACTTTGCAACCGAGAGGATTTAGTCTTAATTGATTAGCAAGGCTCTTATATCCTCTGCAATCTACAAACTTCTTGTGATCATTATATGCAAAAAAAATTAGCCGTACGGTGCTGTAATTCAGAATAATGTACTTTGCTCCTCTTTTTTTCTTTTGGTGGCGGTAGTTGAGAAGACTGTTGCTGTTCCGTTTTTAGCTTCTCAGAACTGATTGGGCTTCAAAATGCTGCTTTATTTTAATCTTGGGAACACTAAGCCCTAAGAAGTGTGGTAGTTTTTTTGTTTTTTTTTTCTTCTTCCCCCCTACGTTTTAATTTCTTCCACCCCACAACCCCTTTTCGTGCACCCCACAACCCTATTTCTTTCTTTTGGGCTTTAGAGGTTGATACATCGACCTTTCTTCAGCAGAGAGGGACTTGTAGACGTTGCATCAGCGTACCTCTGGTCATGAATTAGTGCCGTTGCGCAACAGCGAACGGATTAATTTTAATTCCCTTTTTACGGTTGGTGCAGCAGATAAAATAAATTGTGGAATTTATCACTGGATACATAAAGATTTTTTTTTTCTTTTTTAGCATAACCATTAAATTTGTTTTATGATTTCGCAGAAAATGTGATCATTTTTAACAGTATTGTTAGGTCTTTACGCTAAGAGCCCAAAGGTCCCTATGGTTTACAAGAAGTCCCTTTCTTGTGCAGCATTTATTCCACTTTGAATTAAAAACAATTTTTTAAAAATGTTTTTAAGAAGTTGAGGTTTTCAGTAAAGTAGTAGTTTGGGGTTCTTTTTTTTTTTTTTTTCGAGGTGGTCGTGTGTTTTTGTTCGTGCACTAAAGCAGTTTGGTTACCCTTGATATGTCATCTTTTTCGTTAAGATATATATGTATAGCCTAGCTGCTGTAGTGCCTTATATCAGTCACATGGAACATCGCCATGTTCTCTTTATTGCTGGTCTTAGTTGCAAAATTTACGCTTTAGACTAGTCTACAGTGATCAGGACAATATGCAAAGACCTTTAAGTAAAAGTCTAACCAAGGCAGAAACTCAAAATTCAGGCGCGTTCTCCTATTGTGTGTGTTGTCCCCACACTGTGGACATCTCAGGCCTTTAGTGCAGTCTGCTTGGAGATGTCAGGCAGCCAAAGAATATGCATACAAATGTTCCTTCAGGATAGCACTGTCTCGAATAGAGGAAAGTGCGACTCATGCAGACTTACTCATGACAATACTACTTCGTTACCAGGCTCCAAAGGAAGCTCAGGAGGGCAAGGTTAGATCTCATGGCTGCCCCCCCCCCCCCCCCCTCAGAGAAAGCCTAGATGGGATTAAGTTAATCAGAGAATCATGAACTAAGTTTTTTTTTTTTTTTGTTTTTCTTTTTGTCTTATTGGGGGGGGGGGGGGGTCCTGTAGTTATCTAAAATAAAATAAAAAAATGCATTTCTTAGCTCTACAGGTTTTAGTTAGCAAATCAGACACTTAGTATGGCTAAGTAAAAGACTAGGGCTTTCAAAACTTTTTTTTTTTTTTCTTTAAATCGGGTATTTTAACTTCTTGTCCCTGTGTATGCACTGATCATCTCTGGTATGAAGGATAAATCTGAAGTCTGACAGCTTTTTGATTAATCAGAACATAAACCGTTAAGGCCTCCAACACACTTGCCTTGTGTCCAAGAGGCTGGGACGCAGCGTGCATAGGACACCTGTCTTGATACGTGGATGGCCTTGTCATTGATATGCAGTTGCGTGTCTTAATTCTCCATAGTACGGACAAGAAAAAAAAACCGTCAAGTGTGCATAGGCTACAATGAGTCTGTGTGCTGTCCTCGAATTAACAAGTACCAAAATACACTATTATGCCAGAGGCCTCAGACTGAGACCTGTTGTATGGTGGAAAACGGACACATACTTGGGAGATCAGTTTTCCTTTTTGGTTGTTGGTTTTTTTTTTTTTTCGCTTAAAAATGGGAAAGTACTTATTACATGGCCGAAGGGGAACCTTCCCCGTACAAAGAAAATCATTTCTCGTTCCAGGTAGCTTTCTAGCATAAGCTATCAGTTCTACTTCCTTGTACACAATGTGACCATCATAACATAACTTTATAAGCAGTTTTCCCCTCCCCAATTCTTAGTTTTCCCTGAGCTATAGGGTGTGGACTAGCTGATGTCTGCTATTAGGAGGAGTTCCTCTCCATCTTTTTGCAGCAGGGACATTATACAGCAGTACTGAGCAGTGTAGCTGTGCATGTAGCGCTGGAGTGAGATAGAAACTGCTGGCGGATTTAGTAAGTTTTCTTTTTGTGCCCACTCGCACTGTAGTTTATTCTTCCTCTTCTCATAGACCTTCAGTGGGCAGCATGTCACCTGATCCCTCAGTCGATAGTCTGACACTCTGGATTTGAGCAGCGAGAGACGTATTTTTCTCGAAACTACTTTATGTTGTGTGTGTTTGCTAAAAGTACAATACCTATGTACACACTTTTTTTTTTTTTTTCTTATTAAAGTAGGTTCAAAATTCTGCAGTGACTTATCTATCTTATCAGTTTCCAGGATTTGTGCCAAAGAGAATAATGTGGTGGACCGTGTTCTCTGCAACACGGGTGCCGGAAACTGACCCAATCTGCGCAGACTGAGTTATGGTTTCCATTTGAACATTGGTGACTGAACATATATAGACTATCCCCCTTCTGGACCAGCGCATCCACGATGGGCCCTTACTTTTAGCATTGCATTGCCCCTCAGAGAAGGTCATTCCGTAAACCTTCCTTTGTGATTAAGCAGTTAGAAATAGCCAGGGAACGTTGTAGACTTCACTTGACATAAATATACCTGCCCAAGCTTTGTATCCGCCCCTAGTGGTGGTGTAATATTCCGGATAGATTGGCTTCAATTGATGCAGCTGGTTTATGCATTGCAAAACCTGGTGTTGAGAGGCAATGTTTTACTTAAGCACTTAAAATCCACGTTTGAGGGCTTCTAGGTTTCTTACTTGAGGCCACTATGCCTGTTTGTGGAGACTTGGGGTAAAGACACTTTATATAACTTGTATGAGTTACCCTTAGATTAAAGGGGTTGTCCCAATTCTAGCTGTTTTTGCTGCAGGAAGCAGATGACTCCATACATTTTGCAGTGGCCAGGGTTGGTACTGCAAGTTGAGTCCCATTCACTTCAGTAGGACTCAGCCTGCACGACTCTACCTGGAGTTCTCAGCCAGACCTTTAAATATGCCGTACAGTAATTATTGAGAGGAAAATTAGGCTGCATTCATGCTGGGATCTTTTTTTCGTATATTTTTGAACCACATGAATAAAAACATGCAATTTTTCAACAGTGCATGTTTTTTTTTTGTTTGTTTTTTTTTTTGGCTGTGGTTCAGGACTGCACAGTGTGAACACATCCCACCCTCCACCCAAAATGCAGCAAGTCTAGGTTTGGCTCTATATATATATATATATATATATATATATATATATATATATATATATATATATATATATATATATATATATATATATATATATATATATATATATATATAATAATTTTTTTTTTTCTCTCCTCTCCCTAGACTTGTTAAAATGGTCAGCATTAAAAAAGCAACCCAATAACACTGGAAAAACTGTAGGAAGCCTTAAGGAACTTGGAGGAGCGTTCCCACTAACCACACTTATCCCTTCGCTACAGGATCGGTGATAAATGTATGATTGCTGGGTATGCCGGACTGCTGGGAATAACCGGGATGACTAGAGCAGCGGTACCGGTGTCCTCTCAGTGAATGTAGCGCTGGTGTTCATGCGTGACGCCCTGCTTCATTCACTTCCATGGGGCTGACGGAGATGGGCTGCACACTGCGCTCAGCTACCTCCATAAATGGCGCGCGAGTCAACACGTATCCCACTGTTCTATTCACTGTGGCTTGATTGCCATTTTCGTGAACCTGGAAGCCCCATTGTCCAATATTCATACATTTGTCTCACCTTGCCACAGAATGTGTTTAGTGTGAACCCCACTTTAAGGCGCGTTCACAGATGGCATAAATGGTGCTGAAAATCCACATCAAAACCATGTGAAAAACTGCCTGAAAATCTGCGGTTTCTGTTGTGAATCCAATAGATTCCACCCTTTTAATTGATGGGGTGAAATCTGATGTGGATCGTTGTCAAAATCTGCACCAATAGTACAGATTTTGATCTTGTTGGAAAATCTGCATCCATTCTGCTAGGTGTGAACGTACGTTCATCCTGGATGGAGATACTTGATATTTTATTGCGATCAGGATAATTTGGCCCTCGGAGCAGATTGTGCCCTCATAAAGTTGTTTTTCCACCATGTGCATTAATAAATGTGATTTGTTGGGGTCCGCACTGACCACTGCATTCAGACTTGTTCGGACACCTTATTTTTCTAGTGCGATCTGATCTTGGCAGAATCTCACAGCCTCCATAGGCAACTTTGTAGACTTACTTGGGCATCCAGATATTGGGTTCCCAATTAGAGGGCATGTGTTTTTGTTTTTCGGAGACTTTTGCTCCACCTTCCAACACTGTGAACTCTCATACCACTCCTATACCCATAAATTAAACAACAAAGAATCTGAATGGGGCAAAGAAGGGTTGAAAGGTGGACATTCCCTTTAGGGCAGCACATGTGTAGAAGCACCGTAGGTCAAGCGTGGCCATATAGTTTCCATACACAACCATTGGAATAATGGATTGAGGCAGGCTGTAGTGTGTAGTTGTAAATGTCCAACATTCCCACTTCAATACTGTCAACGTATATCAATACTAAAGGGTTTGTCTGGGAATTGGAGATTTTTTTTTTTCTATTGATAACCTGCCCTCCGGATAGGTCATCAATGCATGATTGGCAAGAGGTCTGCCGATCAGCTGATTCACGAAACGGCTGTCCGTACAGACAGCGCAGGAAGCAGATCTGCCGACTCTACTACCGCAGCCTGGTTTGGTAGCTCCTATTGGCAGCTGCGCCTGCACTACCAAACCAGATATGCTATTTCTGACAGCAGTGGTGGCGCCAAACCAGATATGCTATTTCTGACAGCAGTCGTGGCGCCATTGCCGATCATTTGTTGATGACCTATTTTGAAGATGGGTCATGAATAGAATAAAAAAAATCCTCAGACAACACTTAACGCATGACTACTCAATCATTGACTCATTGATTGCCACTCCCGTATTTTTTTCTTACTCTAAACTGGTGGAAAACCGAAAGATATAACATACAGCCGTGTGAGTGCAGCTTGAGATACTGGGTACAACCCCAATATGGAGGTGCAACTATTATTTTTTTTACTCCCTTTTATCTTCCCCTGTGGGTTAGGGTTAATTAAAGAGCTTCTCAGAAGTAGCGATTTCCTGCTGACCAGGACTAAAGTGTAGATCGACTGTTGGTGCCAATTGAGCCCCAAACTTTTGTTTACATTAAAAGCTTGTTTATCTCCTCGCTGATCCCAAAGTTCTCGGAAGATGAATGAGTGTACAATACACTGTGAAGTCCTCATGCAGTGCGTGCTCTACAGCAACCAAAGGGTTACATTATGAATACTAGTGAAACGACCCGGGGGCCGACTTCCGTATTTGTATGTGTATATATAATTTAAAAGCCTCGAGGCTTTGTCAACTGTGAAAATGTGTGTATATATACAAGGTTTTTCTCTTTTTAGTAATGTTAACCGTTCCTCAATTTTGCTTTCTAACCGGTAGAACTGTTCCCCCCCCCCCCCCCCCTCCCCCACTGATTACAAGTACTCCCCCCTTTTTTAATTTATATATTTATGATTCTGTATCGGAAGGTAGACTACAAGAAAGGCATTCGCCTCAATATACTTTTAATGTAGTTTTTTTTGTTTTTTCTCTTACACGCTGTGGATGCTGCCATATTTGCGTCAACAATTTCACCATTATCAGATCACTGGGAATTATAGCTTTTTGCCGAGTCATGAAGCCCAAACTTCTCAAAAAGTTGGTTTCTAATGACTGCAATTCCTGTATCCTCCGAGGGACCTGATGACTTGGGCCAGGGCTGGACAAATTCCAGGAGCAATAGGTAGACACTGCGCTTCAAATACACAAAATTGCTACTTGCGTCTACTTGGATTGTTATCTGTTGGTTGCAAATGCCTGGTAACTTTAACATGAATCCAACTGGTTCCTGGAGCGGTCTTGACCTCAAAAATCTATCGTAGTTAGTCTGGCCCTGGCTCGGCCCGTGACGCATCCACATCTCTAGCCTTTTTTAAGAATATTTGGTGATTGGTTTGTGTTACGCCGCCCTATGTATTTCATTGCTGCTGGACAGCCTTTACCGCTTGTTGGCTTCTTCGGTGCTCCCTGAACTCTTGACTAATGAATTCGAGCACGGTTTGGCTTTTATTTTATCGTACAGCAAAGGTTTTTTTTTTTTTTTTTTTTTTTTTTTTTTTGAAGAAACAACTTGAATATAATGATCACAATGAAGTTTGAATATTAAACATGGGGAGGGAGAAAATGTAATACTTTCTATGTACACTGGCTAAAAGTTAATGCTATACTACTGTAATTAAGTGTAATATTTCTGTACGAATGTTGCTTGTTAGTGTGGGTTTGAGTAGACAAGTATGAGTGAACCCACTGCCGTCACTGGCTGCGCCCTTCACTGACCTTCAGATAGACAAACAAAGCCTTAAGTATTTGCCTAAAGTTTTTGGTTTTTGTTTTTTTAATTCTAAGCAACCGTGTTTTATTATCCTACATGTTGTAATGGATTCATGCAATTAATGATCAATTCCAGTCACTCAGTTTTGGTTATCGGAGTTTCTTGGTCCATATGGTTTTGTAAAGCACCCTAGTGGAGGCGGCTGGATTTTGTTGCCTTTTTAGGTTCTGAAACTCTAATGATTTGGGCTAGTTATCTCTTTAATGTAGAAAAAACACACTTCCCATCACCTCTACAGCCATTCTCATTAATTAAGTTCTTTCCGAGGAGCACTAGCTCCGGCGTGGTAGATAACTTGGCCAAAAAAGGGCTTTGGTCTTAGGATAAAATCCAGAACTTTATTTAGTAATGCAGTAAAAACCACATTTACAGGCAATGTTTTTGGTTTTATCCTAAGATCAGAGCCTTTTCTTGTTCAAGACATTACCATTAACCCTTTCTAATCCACTGTCTGATGTCTAAAGACATTCTGATTGAAGGCTGTAAAGCTTCCGATGTTGGAAGACATCCGGCAGGGTATTCTTACTGTATGTTACTGGCTGCTCTGTTGTCGGGGGCCTCTCCAGCATGTCCAATACCACAGAACTACCTCTAGCCAGCAGGTGGCACCATTGTATAATGGCAGAAGGAGAAAACCCCCTAGGAAACCCTGAATCCAAAATTGGATTGCAAAGAGTTAAGGGTAAATGACTGCTGAAGAGGAATACATACATTTATGGAGGTCTATGCTTCCCTCTTCAGCAGCTGAAAGGAGATAAGCAACAAAGACAGCCAAAGGGGTACAGCGCTTGAGTGAGCATTGCAACCCCTTCCGTTTTAGTGGTCAGGGCGGTCTCTGCTCCCAGACCCCACTTATCAAAACTTTTGACATGTGAAAGTCCTTATAAAGTAGCGTTACCCTTTTAAAAAAGCATTCGATGTATCTATTCACAGCAGTAGTCAGTTTCTTTTAGCTTTTTTTTTTTTTTCTTCCTTACCCCTTTTTCTTGACCTGTGAAAAGCTTTTTATATCAGCATAGAAGGTGAAGACCTTTTACTTTTTGAGAAGTTTTCTGAATTCTGCCTGTATCTCTTCCAATTTCTGGATGAGAAATATGTGATGGACTTCACATTTCCAACACAATTTTATGCATATTGAGTCCTAAGCAAACAAAATGGCTGCCTCTTCACTAAGAGCTGACGGGTGTGCAGGTGACCTTATGGACAAATGAGTTAAAGCAGTATTACACAAGACCATGTATCATGAATGGTGTTCTTTGCTCAGAACATGTGTTTTTGATGTTTTGTTTTTTTTTAATTTCCAATATGGCCGCTGCAAGGGCACAGCTATGAACTCGAACCAAGTAGCGTAACTCATGATTTCCTTTTAGACTTAAGCTGTACAAATAATTTGGACCAAAACTCGATGGGGATGGGGTGATACCAATAAAACACTAGCTCATAAGGCGTGTTCATTGCTGCTTTTACTCTGTGTCATGTGACTGGTATTAAACTTAATTGTATTTATAGTTTTATTAATTTTTGCTTTAATTCCCTTTATTTGCCTTTTTTCATACATGTGTTTTTTTTTTTATCCACATTTAACTAGTTTAAAGACCTACAATCCCAGATAACTTGAAACTATAAACAAAACATTTTTTTTTCATTAAAACATGAAGGCCAGTCCATAAAACTACTTTTCATTTTTAGCATGTTTGAAACCTAACCTCTCTAGAAGAAGAAAAAGCAAAATTATATTTAAAAAATAGAAAAAGTACAAGTTTTGAAGTGACGTTCCTAGGTGGGTAGAAATTCTTTAATTTGTTAGTAGTGGCGGGGGGGGGGGGGGGGGTATATATATATTTTTTTTCTATGTAGGTCTAACAAATTTTTTTCCCCAAAATTTAGCTATTTCTATTTTTTATTTCCAGTTACCTACCTTTTACCAAGAGCAAGGACCCTGCTTTTATTTAATATTTGTACTAGCTTATTGAAAGGTTTTCTGAATTAATGTTTTTTTTGTTTGTTTTTTTTCCCCTGTGCCAGAGTGCTGCTATTAGTCTTCATCCTGGCAGAGGCTAATGGCAGAATATCCATAGCACAGTAAGAAACTTTGGACTAAAACATTACGTGCTGGCTGGTGTTGCCTTATATTAAAAAAATAAAAAACTAAACAAAAAAGTGATTTAAAAAAAAAAACTGAAAAATGCAAGTAATGTAAAACATGCCTATGTTCTGCCAAATAACAGCAAGAAATGAAGTTCTAATTTATTTCACAATGGTGTCATGAGTAGTCACTGTTTCCAGTGCTGGAAAACTTAATGTGAGACTGAGGCTGTCATGTCATGCAATATTTCCCAAACATGTTACCTCCCAAAAGCCACGGTTTCCTCCTCCTCCTTCATTCCATACCTTGCCTGGGCCCTGACTTTTAAAGTGATATCCTGTTATGTTGGACCCTGTAAGCTGTATTTTACCATCCAAATACAAACCACCTCCTCTAATAAAAAAGAAAAAATTGGAATCCTTTCCTCTTGTTTTACCATGTTTTGTTGGGTTTCGGTTGGGTGGTCGGGCTTGTGTTAAAACAAAGTTAGAAAACCATTAAAATACTTTATTGTGGACTTCTGAGTTGATTAAAGGGAGACTACTCTACTGGACCTTTATCTACTAGCCAGAAAGGCTATGCAGAGTCTCTAACTCTGTAGGTACTGGTATATACATTACTTTTATAGTGGTTTTTTTTCTTAATAGACTTCTGACTCTTTCGACAGAGCCCCTTCTTTTGGCCTTCGTGTCATTGGGGGGGGGGGGGGGGGGGGGATGGCTGTTCAATGCATTTCACTAAGCCAGCCCTCTACATCACCCATGTCACAGAAATGGGCTGGTTTAGGTGTCAAAATGAACCAAATAGCCAGTGCCCTGTAATGTGACTCAATGTCGGAATTAGGTTGGATATGAAGGTTCTGACACTGCTGGACAACCTCTTTTAAAACACATTTGGGCAATCTAAAATAAATCCTTTTATTGAGATGTGATGATGCAGGTGTCCTTTTAAGACTCCCATGGTTAAGGCTCTAAGGTGCCCCCCTTGAATGTCCCGAAACATATGAATTCTTGGTTCAGCTGCACATTTCGTG
This sequence comes from Eleutherodactylus coqui, assembly GCF_035609145.1. Lineage (NCBI taxonomy): Eukaryota > Metazoa > Chordata > Amphibia > Anura > Eleutherodactylidae > Eleutherodactylus > Eleutherodactylus coqui. Next base: position 60,294,213 of record NC_089840.1, on the reverse strand, counting down.
TTTTTGGGATGGATGGTAGAGAAAGCTGCAGCCAGACTTCCTTTTGGAGATGAGCCACCACCAGAGAACAAAAGGCTATGTTGAAATGCACTATGACTGATCCTTTTTCCTCAGATTTTTTTTTTTCATTTGTCACTTGAAAGGCATAAGGCCTCCACACATATGACAAGTGGTAGGACTGGCTGTATCTTCCTTCAGGTTGACAAGGAGCTTTATGCTGGGGTTACAGTCTCTTTACTTGACAACGGCCGGTCAGAAGCCTATTTCGAGTCCTGTAGCTTCCAGGAAACTTTCATGTAACAGATGTTAATAAAAAGACCAACTTTGTTACAAGTCCGTTTGTTAAAAGTGTGTTTAGTTAACTAAAACGGCTGTTTTTTCAGGCCCTGTAGGACCCAATCGGGCAAGTGCACAAAAGCCTCTTCAATTTTTGGCAAAATATTCAGTACCACGTAGACCTGAGAAAACCTCTGGGCAAGTAGCCTAACCATTTCTATGTTAGTTTAGGCACACTACTGTACCATTCTTTTTCCTTAACCACTCGAAATGCAAATTGAATACAGGTAATGTGATGGTGCTAGTATCAGTATTTTTTTTTTTTTTTTTTTTTAAAACCATTGCTTCGCAATGGTATCGGACACATGAGCGCTTTTTATGCGCTCGTCCGAAAAATTATAGAACAAAAAATCGCAGATCGCACCTATCTGCGATCTGCGATTCCTGTTCGCTTCTGTATATGCGCTCAATGGGGCCGGCGGCAGTAGCGCCGACCCCATTGAGAACATATAGAAGACAAATCATTCTTCTCTGCCACAGCTGTAACAGCTGTGGCAGAGAAGAACGATGTTTGCCCATTGAATTCAATGGAGCGGCAATACAGCCGCTCCATTGAAAGCAATGGGCTGCCGGCGTGCGCGGGGTTAATTGTCGGGAAGGGGTTAAATATATAAACCCTTCCCTGCAATTCATGCTAAAATGTGTTAAAATAAAAAAAAATTGTATACTCACCTTTCCGCTGCAGCCGGAGTCCAGCGGCGGCCGCTGTCAGTTCTCCTGAACTGCTTCTCGACACTATTCTGCCGGCGGGGCTTTAAAATTCCCGCCTGCTGAATGATCTGCCTCTGATTGGTCACAGCCCTGACCAATCAGAGGCCGGTTTTACTCACACACCCATTCATGAATTCATGAATGGGTGAGTGACTGCTGCCTCTCAGCGCTGAGCCAATCAGGGGCAGGTCTGACTCACATCCATTCATGAATTCATGAATGGGTGTGAGTGAGGCATGCCTCTGATTGGCTCAGCGCTGAGCCAATCAGGGGGCAGGTCTGACTCACACCCCCTTCACACCCACTGCAGGACGGCTGCCCGAAGCTGCAGGCAGAAGGTGAGAATGCAATTTTTTTTTATTTTAACACATTTTAGGATGGATTGCAGGTAAGGGCTTATATATTTAAGCCCTTACCGACAATTCATCCCGGGCTCGCCCGCAGCGCATTGCTTTCAATGGAGACGGCTGTATTGCCGTCTCCATTGAATGCAATGCGCTGGACAGCTCCGGCCCGTTTCTAATGAAACGCGGCTAGGAGCAGATTTTCGGGCGATTTGCGGGCGACTTGCGCGCATCGGTCATGCGATCCGCAAATCGCGGCAAAAAACGCCCGTCTGACTAAGGCCTTAAATTGTAGAAATGTGCATCGCCTGGCAGTAGCTCTCGTAACAAGTTGCAATTAAAATCAACCCCGCTTTCAAATTAATTTTTTTGCTAAAATTACAAACCAAAATAAAAATCAAGAACAATTTAAATAGCTGAACACTAACAAGTGGTTTCTCCAAATTAATTACAAAATGGCACTTTTAATTACTGGCATTTATGAATTATTCAACCCCCTGAATAGTATCTTTTATGAGCACACATTTGCAAATTGTGTTAGCTCAAGTACACCTGGTGCAACTAATCAAGGGCTTCATTAGTTGTATCAGGTGTGCTTGAGTAAAAACCTCAACATTTGAAATATGGCTCTTGACACTTGCGTTTTTCTTGCGTGTTTTTTTTCTCATTTGCTATCACTGTGGGTTTTTTTTTAACGCGAATGTTAATTGCACTTTGTTTTAAAACGCATTGCACAAAAAGTGCAAGTTTTGTGATTTTTGAGCGATGTGTTTTTAACGTTCGAAAGTCCCATTTGCTATTCATGTTTAAAAAATGCAGCAATATCGTGTAAGAAAAACATAAGTGTCGAAGAGCCCTAAGTCAAGAGAATGTTCCAAAGTGTTAAGAAAGGAGAGCTTATTGAATTGCAGAAACAAAAACCATGGATATAAAAAGATAGCAAAGGCACTGAATGTTCCTAGAGATAAAGTTGGAAGCACAGTTAGGAAGTTCAAAGTTAAAGGCAGACTGGCTCCACTGCCTGTAAAGGGCATAAACAAAGTTATTGGCTGCCACCAGATTCCTAAGGAGGCAGGTGCTCAAAAACCATCATGTCACTGCAAACTGCAACAAAATTGAGGGGTAGCAGGCACTGAGGTTTCTATTCAAACAGTAACGTGCATACTAAACTTTGAGGGTCTTCATGCCAAGACGTACACTTCTACTGCCCCAAAAAGCGCAAGAAAAACTGGTTCCCATATGCTCAAAACCATATAAATAAGCCACAGAAGTTTTGGGATTCTGCTCCGTGGAGCTATGGAACAAAATTGCCTATTTTTCAGCCTATAGATCAGCGGTATGTCTTAAAGAGGAAGAATGAAGCATACACTGGAAAGAACATTGCTTGCAGTGAAGCATGATGGTGGCTTAGTGATGCTCTTGGGCTGTTTTGCTTCCTCCGACACTTGAAACCTGCAGCTTGTTGGGGGCAAGATGGATTCAAAGAAGTATTGGGAAAACCTAGGAGAAAATGTCATGCTTTCTAAAGCCTGAGCCTCATTAGACCTTCCAACAGGACAATTATCCCAACATAACTCAAAGCCTACCAAGGCTTGGTTTCAGAAGAATTTTGAGTGCCATAGTCGCCTGACTTGAAGCCAACAGAAAATCTTTTTGCTGGCATGTGAAGAAGGCAATTGCAACATGCAAACCTAAGAATATTATTGAACTGGAGGCCATGGCCTTTGAGCAATTGGCTAAGATTCCTTAGAAATGCAGTCGGAAGCAAGTTGATGTCTGTGTAGGCATCATGTTTGCAGCAAGTCGTAACAGTAGAAGACTGCTCTACTAAGTGCTAAAGGTACTTGTCAAGAAGAGGTCAAATAAGACTGAGACTGCAGTAATTTAAAAGTGGCCTTTTCTGATGAATTTGGTGGAACCACTTTATTAGCGTCAGTACAGATGTCGTGTTACCTGTTCTTCACAAAGGAAGGTGGGGCCAGATCACATTTATAAAAATGAGGACATTACAAAATTGGATCTTGGAGAGCCAAAGATGCTGAACTTAAGGCCTGCATACACATCAGCCACCAATTTCCTAAAGGTCAAAACTTTCACTAATCTGCCCTGGAGATTAGCTGCCACCTGACCTGTGTGGTTGTACCTTTCTTAGCTCAATGTTTGGCAAAACCAAGTGCTCATGTGTTTGGGAAGTAGATAGCTGTCAAGTGAGCCCTCAATTGTCCCAACTGCTATTGAAGGTGTATGGGCACCTGAAGACATAAGAGAGACTCATGCTTGCGCAGTACTACCCTGTTTCCCTAAAAATAAGACCTACCCTGAAAAAGCCCTTCCCTGATTTTTTGGTGAGGCTTGAAATATAAGCCCTACCTGCATTACATTACCTAGCAGTCTTCATCCAGGTACCCCCCCCCCCCCCCCCCCGCTGCTTTTCGGAGCTCCAACACGCTTCTTGCAGTCCTTGGCTGCCCACAGAAGATCAATTCCTGGTTACAGGATTCATAAATCCCGCCTCCAGGAAGCGATGGCTCTGATTGGTTCTCGAGCACTGCTCAGCCAAGCAATGCAGCGCTCTCTGAACCAATGCAATGGCTGTGATTGGTTCATCAAGAACTGTATTGATTGGTTTTTTGACCTCTGATCAGCCAATCAGCCGTCGTGTTGTGGGGGCGGGATTTATGAATTGGTAAATCAATGCCATGGCTCGGCCAATTCATAAATCCCGCCTGCACAATGCAATTGCTGTAATTGGTTCATTGAGCGCTGCATAGATTGGCTGAGCAGCGGTCAAAGAACCAATCGCAGCTATTGCATTGGTTCATCGAGCGCTGCATTGATTGGCAGGCAGCGCTCAAGAACTGATCAAAGCCATTGCTCCCTGGAGGCGGGGTTTATGAATCCCGTTACCAGGAACTGATCGTCTACGGGCAGCCGAGGACGCCAGAGAGCTTCAGGTGGGACCTTAACCCGGGCCTGCTAGGTAATTATATAAAGACATCCCCCGAAAATAGGATCTAGCGCCTCTTTTGGGGCAAAGATTAATATGACGGTCTTATTTTCGGGGAAACATGGTAGCAGTATGCCTGTCAATGGCATTGAGCAAACTCTAGCCCACTGCAGTGAGGGTCACAGATGACTGTTGGCAATAACCTGATATCTGCAGGAAAGGGCACGGGTACAACAATGACAGCAAAATTACAGAGGGTTAGGAAAAGTTGCAGTTTTCATCCATTTTTGGATCGTTGCTACTCAATGGCCCACATGTGTCCAATATTTGGGAACCTACAGTCGGAAGTTGACCTCAGGAATTCACACAAAATTGATTTTTATTGGTGTACATTTAAAACAAACTATATTTGGAAAAAAGATAATTAGAAGTCATTTTATTCTATCCCTAACGAAGTCCCAGAATTCGATCATGTAGGTTTCAATCTTGGCGGTCCTACATAGGTAAGTGGCAGATTATCAGCTGTTCAAGGTAAAGCTCGCTCCGGTACCACTTGAGCTTGTTAACGGTCTTGTACAAACCCAGAGGAGCTGCAAAATGAAAGTCTGCATGTCTTCTACCAAAACTTATCCAAAGCGACTAAGTCAGTGAAAGGTATTATCGGGAGAATTAGGAGATGATCATAGATAATGACAGCACTTCTGATCTTAAGATGAGTCCTGTAGTTCTTGTGTGAATCCATTAATGCTCAGGTAGAAAGACGTTTTCTTGAAATGTAATTTGAAATAAGGCCCATTTTCTCTGAAAACTAACTTCCCATCAGTATTGTTATATGAGGACAGTGGGTTATCTCTTCCCCAACGCCTTTTATACTTCTCTAATGTAGTCTTCGCTTTGTCATTGTCGCACCAGTTTTTATGTACTCATTAGGCTATGGAAAGGTTAAGAGGTGCTCAAAGACATATCTGACATTTGGAGAAAAGCTTCTACAAAAAAGGAGGTTATAACATTTTTAATTGGCAAGAAGCTACTATATTCTGGAATACCCGAGGCGCTACTATCTTTTATATGTGAAATATAACTTTTCAAGCTAAAGCCTCTGCAGCAGTCACTAAAGAGAAATCACTTGCTAGGATTAATACAGTACATGGGGGCCACAGTAACCTTAACTGTTGGTTGGTGTTTTATTGTATTTTTAGTGGTTTTTTTTAAATATATATCTAATTTTCAAGCCTCATATATATATGTTTTTAGTCAAAGGACATCATTATGATCTCCAGCAGATGTCTAACTACCACTTCCAATAATATCACAAGGTGCGTAAAACTTTGTTCATTTATAACCTTATATAGCTTTATACTTTTATGTGTGACCCTCGTAAATCTGCATTTTAAGTTAAATCGAACATTTGTAAGATGGTAATATTTTGAATTGCCTTTTTATTTTGTAGCCAGATATATTGCTACAAATGTCTGATAGGTAAACATTTGGAACACTGTGTAAGGCTAAAAAAAAAGACCTACGGAGGATAGGGGGATATGGAAACCCCATACAAATGCATGGGGTTTTAATCATTGGTGCTGATTTACCTTTTGACCCCTTCTTAGCTGAGAGCTTTCTGCCAAATTTGTGTTTACTTCACCTCTTGCCCTGCTCTGGGTGGTTTTGGGAGCCAGCGGTAACAGCAGCTGATTGGCTCAAACCTCTGAATTTTGTTGCTCAGGCAGATGTTCTCTTCTGCCCGGCAGCATCTGTGTCAGATAACCTCCACTTAAAATCGGTCTCTACATGTCTTATTGGAATAAGATTTATAATCCCATGTTATTTAAGGCATGTATTTCGTACATTGTTTCCATTTTTTGTGCACCCCCTCTGTCAGTTTAGTTCAGCCTATTTCCCACCCCCCTTCCCCCCTAATGTTGATCCAGAGGAAAGCAAAAAAAAAACAGGAGATAAAACCAATTTCCCTAGTTTTAGGGAGGAATAAAAGTCCTACTGTCACCAATTATAAGAACGTGATCTCGTGACCCTAAGTTTTGCATTATATGCCAGGCAAAACGGGCTGCAATAAGAAGAAGGCAGGGCAAAGCTATACAAGTTTAGAGGGAATACCTCTTCAAAACTCTCCCTCCCTTAAATGTACATCTGTAGGTGTTGCGCAAGTTTTACAAACATCACAATGATAGTACCATAAATCAACTCTTCAGCGCAGTCATTATATGTTTATGTACGGGAATCGTTTGGTTCTGTGCTTGATTTTTATCCACCATTGGGTGTGACGGAGATGGCTGCACTTCTTTACTAACAGGTTGTTTGCATGCAAGTAAAATAATTTGTTTTTCATAGGTCAAGAATCGCAGCTTTGGGGACAAACAATCATTAGTACAATTGTTTGTTCCCTTAGGCCGGCTGTACATTTACTTGTGCACACAAGAAGATATACAGCTGACGAGCAAGCAATTGTATGCTCGCTGAAAATCAACGATGAGCTGGTAAACGAGCGTTTGCTCATTAGTCGGCTGAACATTGGCTCTTTGATCTGGTCCAATTGCTTAGTCTCTCTTCATAGTATACTCTAAACTTTGCAAAACACTCCCCTGACATATGACTACTCTATAGGACTATAGTGACTGGTATGGAATATAGGCCCCCATGTATATTAAAAAAAAAAAAAAAAAAAGTATACTAACCTCTGGTAAGGGTACTCTTTTGGTGTCTGACATTAGAATGGGGACCTATGGAGATTTCCCATGCCTATGCCAAATGTGCATTGCAAAAAGTAGGAAAATAGCCTTGAAATCCCTATTGCACAGCCCAGTTGTCAAGCACAAACATTCGTCCGATCCTTGGCCTATGTACAAGGTATAACAATCAGCCAACGAATGAGCAAGTGTTCGTTTATCGGCTGATCGTTACTCTTCAGTATTCCTGAAAATGCCCCCTGATTGTCCGTACCCTGGGAACGGGGAGCTGTACAGCCAGCTTATGGAACAATTGTTCATAGTTATGAGCATTTGTCACAGTAAGGCCGGTCTCACGCTACCGGATTTGAAATGCAGATTCCGCGGACTCTGATACGCGGTAGCTTGCAGGCAATCAATTGCATTGCCTTACGCAGTTTTGATCATATTAGCGTGTCGGAATTATGTAATCTGCAAGTGGAAAATAAAACGCTAGATGTTCTATTTTACAGAGGATATCCACGATATAGAGCCCATTGTGCTCTATGGTCACTTATGTACCCACAGCCCATGCCCAATTACATTGCATATGGGCTTCGGATATCCACGTCATCACTAAGCGACGGCGCAGGAAATAGGAAAAGAAACAAGTGTACTGTGCATGTGAATACACGGTCACTGGTACAGAGAAATTCGTGAGATACGTAGAGTCCGGATCTTAACGTCAGCAAACACCTTTGGGTTCAAGTAAAATACCAATTGCAAGCTAGCCCTCATCAGCATTAGTGCCTGGTCCTACAGCTACTCTTGGCCGAATGGACACAAATTCCACAGAAAAATTGGGACTCTTAAAGCCACCAAAGAAAGTCTGACTCCATATTAACACACCAAGTTTTGGATTGGGGTGTTCAACAAGCTCGGATACAGTCCCTGCAGGCAGGGCTGAATTCCTTGCGGGATTCCCCACACGGAATCCGACCCGCCCGTGGACAATGCTTTTTGACTGACAAAAACGGAACAGGGAATATAGACAATACAGCTATTTCTGGAGTTATGGGACTAGAAGGAAAGTTTAAAGGGGTATTCCAGTAATAGGTAGTTAGGTAATTGTTTTAAGTTTTCATTCATCCACTGGATAGGTGAAAATTGATAGATCGGTGGGGGACCAACTGCTAGGAACCCCACCGATACTGAAAATGAGGGACCAGTGGCTCCATGCTCCACTTCCCTGCAGAAATGAGAACCTGTATTTTCAAATATGAAATACAGGGGACACGGGTTCCCCATTCTTGGAATCGGTGGGCCCCCACCAATCTATCAACTATAACCCATCCAATGGATCTGCAAAGTCTTGAAAACAACATCCTAGACACAGAATACCGCTTTAGAGATCTATATAATATAGATACATCCTGGAATAGAGGTGCAATAAGGGGACATTCCCACTAAATATGGAGTACTGTTCCTAAAGCCAACGGGTATCTCCAACAGGCATCTGTGATCTGAGGTAAAAACTTAGGGAGTTTGATCAGAGTCCTATACCAACGGGACAGGAGTTTAATTTGCATTTTTATAACCAACACGGACATGAGTCTTAGGCTTCTTTCCCACGAGCGTAAATAGGCCTGCCATTTTCACGGTCGGCCGATATGTGCTGTGATCTGATGCATTGGCTTCCAATGCATTAGATCACATGGCCATATTCTCGTGACGTAAAAGCGCCCGGCCGGCCAATATAGCAATATAGCACCAGGCGTTTTTACGTCGGGCCCAAAAGATCCTGGAACTGGAGCTATCTTTTGGACCGGAATACGTTGGTCGCTGTTAGGGCTCCGCCCCTATCCTGCCCCCCCCCCCTCCTATGGCATAGAGCGAGCGGGGGGAGCGAGGGGAAAGGGTCAACAGCATGGTAGCCTCGGCCTATATGCACTGGAGCTCATACCGTGTAAACGAGCGCACAAACATTAGATTTGTGCGCCCCTTCAGGAGCTTTAACGCCACAGATGGTAGCGTATATCGGCCGACCGTGAAAACTGGCCTATATACGCTCGTGGGAAAGAAGCCTTAGGATTCAAATTAGTCTATGGTTAAAGGGGTTTGTGTAGTATTAGAAAAACATGGCTTCTTTCTGCAAGTAAAAGCATAACTACTAGCCATAGGTTGTATCTGGTATTGACAGCTCAGTTCCATTGAAGCATCTAGAGTAAAGCTGCAACCACACACCACCCATGGACAGGTATTGGTCTATTTTAGAGGAAAAAAGCCATATTTTACTAATCCTGTACAACCTCTTTAAAAGAAAGTGCTTACAGACGCTACCAACTGGTGGATTTAGCTAATTGAAAGAATGTATGGCCCCAAGAAGAGAGTTGGCAATTGAGAGGATTAGAAAACTGGAAGAAGAGGAGAGGTATGCTGAAGTCCTCTATACCAGGAACCGCCTCTGAAGAGAGAATGAAGTGAGGAGTCCGCCGTGCAGAGCAGTCTTCTAGTACTGATTGAGTGTCTGTGGAGTGTTCCTACCCTCATCCTCCTCCAGAGTGTTACCTTTCCAGGAGCGGTACCTTACAGATAACTTGGCCTGTAGGACCGGTGTCATCCTGTGTCTACTCCCTGACCTCACATCCTCTGTCTTTCCTGCACTGGTGTGTCAAGCTGTAATCTGCAAAGCTTTAAGTAAAGATCACCAGTCATTGCCCGTTCCCAGTGACCAAGTCATCAAGCTTCAACTGTGTGTGTGGACTCTCTTCATTTATCCGCCGGGTACAAGCTACGGTGAGAAGGAACGGTGGTGTCACGCGTGACACATTTAAAGCCTGCCACACTTATACAGGTAACCGCTGTCCCAGCGTTGCCTGGGAGAGGCCTAGCGGTACTTGTACCCAAGTTGCGTGCGCCCCTCCGGGAGGAGTCTGGTAGAGCCACCATGATGAGTGCCAACTCTGTCCGCCAGCTCCTCAGTGTGGGCCTCATGTCTAGGTGGCCGTTGGGACCACTATTTATCAGATCATTAAACTAATTCAGTATTAGACAAAGATTACCCAAATAAACACAAAATGCTGTTTTTAAGTGATTACTTCATATATTGAAGGAAAAATGCTGTTCAGCCCTACCTAGTCCTATCTGAAAAAAGTAACTGCCCCATTTAGCTACTAAATCAATCAGTTATGAATCCAAATGTCATTTGAAATTGATTTTCACTAGCCACACCCAGGCATGATTACTGACAGATCTGTTGAATCTAAATATTGCTTAAATAGAACCTGTCTGGCAGCATGAAGCAGCTAGAAGGTCTCAAAAAGCAGCATATGTGATGCCAAGTTCTGAAGAAATTCAAATACAAATGCAAAACAAAGTCAATCCTACCAGTCTGGAAAGGGTTACAAAGCTAGTGCTAAGGCTATGAGAGCCCATTATCCACAAATGGAGAAAACTTGAAATGATGGAGAACCTTCCCCGAAGTAGCTGATCTATCAAAGTTTCACTCAAGCCAGTGTCACGCTGCCATATTTTGGCTGCCGTTTTGCTTCTGTAATACAAAAGTGTGTCCCGGCCTGAACAATGGCTCTCCTGCCCCAAACTCCAAGCATCATGCTGTTCGGAGTTCAGGTCAGGAGACCCTCCATCAGGCCAGGACCCACTTCTGTATTATGGACTTAAAAAGGTGGCCAAAATACTGCAGTGTGTCACCAGCCTAAGGCCTCCCTCACACGCTGCATTTACTGCAGATGCCGCCCGGTTTCAGCAGCACTGGCATACTTTATGTCAGCGTTTTGGCTGCATAAGCAATACTCACTTAGCCGCTGCAGTCCGGGTCACGGCCGCTGGTCTCTGCCACTGATCCGGGCTTCCCCTGCACTCATAAGTCTATTGCCGTAGGCCTGGTTTGAGAACCCCGCCTCCAGCAATAGATTGCTGTGATTGGTTCTCGGCGCTGGCTCGATACCCAATCACAGCCCTTCATTGACTGTCTCAGCCAATCAGCGCCAGCAAGCTGATCCCTAAGGCTGCTCTCCAGAGCTCCGATGCGCTGAGCCGCAGCATTGCTTGACCAATTCATAAATCCCGCCTCCACAACACGATGGCTGTGACTGGTTTTTCGACTGCCGCGCAACCAATCAATGCAGTGCTTGAAGAACCAATCATAGCTATCAAATTGGTTCATCGAGTGCTGCATTGATTGGCCAAGCAGCGCTCAAGAAGCAATCAGAGCCATCGCTTCCTGGAGGTGGATTTATGAATCCCGTGATTTCTGTGGACGGCCGAGGACTGCAAGAAGCACGTCGTTGCTCTGGAGAGCAGTGGGAGGGACATGGACCAAGCCTGCTAGGTAATATATTCCTTTTTTTATGTAATGCAGTTAGGGCTTATTTTTGAGGTAAGGCTTATATTTCAAGCCTCCAAAAAAAAACCCCCAAAAATCGCGACAGGGCTTATTTTCGGGATAGGTCTTATTTTTGGGGAAACAGGGTATTTCCTTTGTGGCACTTGCGTTTTCCACCTTACTTTTCTCCGCTTACTCAAACATCTATAAAAATATCTGGCAAAAAATTTTCACGACTTTTCAAAACCACAAATATAATGTTACGTTAGACTTTCTCTAATATACCATCCGATATCTGAATATTTCAAATTGGAGATCACTGGGTATTTCTACACTTATTAATGGAAAAATCTCTTGCTCCATTTGAGCAACTTAAAACTAAATATGATTTGACCCTAGGGGACCAATAATGCTAATACTTACAAATACAGCATTTTTTGCACACACATAAACTCCTTCCTCTTCGAGGCAACTTACATATATTCTACATATTTTCCAAAGGAACTAAAGGATTAAGGCATATATATGCATTAGTACACGATCATGCTCACTTTTTAAAAAAAATAACCCATTTTCCACTCTTTCAGAGGGTAAGTAAAAAATTTAGTGACAAAAAGTGGAAGCAAGCCTCCTACCTCACTCATAGGGCACTCAAGTGTGGAAACAAGAATGAAAATCGGGCTGAGATGGTATTACACACCAATCCATCTGTCTAAAATATACCCAGATTGTTTGAGAAATGGTGGTAGCAAGGGTTCATTACTACATATATTGTGGAGCTGCCCTCTTCTTTAGCAGTATTCCTCAGTTGGTTATACAGTCCAAAAATCACCCTCCCTAGCCTTGATGAATATTAACTCCCATCTAATCCTACCGAAATGATGAATCCTAGGCTCTGAAGTGCTGCCATTATCAAACTTGGTTATTCTTAGACATTGGAAAAGTACTGACGTCCCGAAAATAGAAGAAACTATCAATTTAATCAGCCGAACGTTTATTCATGAAGAGCTATCCGTGAGTAACACATCTACAGTCTTACATATATGGAGAGCGTGCATATCGTGCAATCAGTGTGTATCGGGGTAATTATCGTATTCCGCTGTACTTGCAGAGCCAGATGCTTTATTTTTATCAGATAATTGATAATGCGCTGGAGCTTTGTCTACAGTTTTTCTCTTTGTTACTACCTGATACTAGTTATTCACCTACCTTTCCCTTTTATTCATTTGCTTATACCAATGGATTTTACTGTCATCCCATAATGTATGTAATTCACAATACATATTATATGTCTATTGGATTTCAAACTCATCACCCTCCCCAACAAATCTCTCCACGCCAACGTATATCGCTTCCCTCCTGTCCATACATCACCCAGCCTGCGCGCTCTGCTCTGCCTAAACACTCAGACTAAACCCCCCCGCTACTACAAACCTTACATTCTCACCTCCAGGACTTCTCTAGAGCAGCACCGACCCTCTGGAACGCTCTACCCTAAAACATCTGGACAATCCCCGATGCACGGAACTTCAGACGCACCTCTTCAAAGAACATAACAAAGCTCTTGATCTAGTCCCCCACCCTCACAACTTGCCCCCTGCCCCTCCCTATGGCTTTCCACTTTCGCCTATCATGTACCACTTACTGCCCCACACCTCCTGTACTACCCCCACACTGTTTATGTCCCAAAAACTGTATATCATGTTATCGTCACATTGCTGTGTTCCCCCTTGCTCTGCTGCCTGCCCCTCTACCTTCTGTTATCACCCCACCCTCTTTGTTTCCAAATAATTGAATACCACATGTAACTTTTGGAATGTCTATAATTTTTGTTTTGTGTGTGTTCCCCTTATGCCTCGAAAGCGCTTCAGAATAGGTTGTTGCTATACAAATAAAGATTATTATTATTCTACAACTGCATTTTCTTACTGTTATACCCGTTAACTTGTTATTAGAAGGGTATCATTTCTCCTTAGGGAGAGCACCTAGAAGATGTGGGAGGAGACTTATAAGGCCATCCATGCTCCTCTAGGAAATATGCAAATAAGGGAAATGGAACAATACCACTGCAGCGCCACCTGTTGAAAAGCAGCATTCCTGCAAATCAATGTCAGACTTTTTAAGCAGGCCTTATAGCAATGACTAAAACCCTTCCTGAGCCATGTCTATAGACCTCTCACTAGCAAAGCCAGAAACTTACTGCACACTGATGAAAAATCGCTCATGTGAATAATCCTATTGCAAGCGACGTGTTCTTTTCACATGTGATATCTGACCATATTATAGTTGTTCAAATGTCCCGTGGGAAAACTGCCCCAAGTTAATGCGCCCTTAAGGGCTCCAATTGGAGGTTCCGTCATTGATTTCCAGTAGAAGATCTGCCTCTCCAACTGGTGCTGTCACAAAGAACTCAGGAATAGAGATGAGCGAGCACGCTCGGATCAAGCAGTTACTCGAGCGAGCATCGCTCTTCTCAAGTAACTGCTAATTTGTCCGAGCAGGGGTGTGATCGGGGAGAGAGATCCCTCCCCCCGGAGCCTGCTCGGACCAGTAAGCAGTTACTTGAGAAGAGCGATGCTCGCTCGAGTAACTGCTTGATCCGAGCGTGCTCGCTCATCTCTACTCAGGACGTGTTCACACTGGCATAGTCCAAAAAACAAATGAAAATGTAGCGTTTCATCAATCCATACACTGTAATATTCAAACTATACATAAATCTGGCTACTTTTAGCCTGACACACGTTTTCATGCGTAGCCTGCTGCATTTTTCTGACCCACAAAAAATATGTCGAAATGTCTACTTTTTTTAAACATTGCAGTCAATGGAAAACATATGTCAACACATGGCTGTATGTTTCCATACGCTTAACAAATATGTTTTTTTTTGTTGTGATAAACAGGGGAAAAAATGTGTGGAACCACCAACCTAAAAAAAAAAAGTTTACAGTGAAGAACGTATCAAAACAAATACAGCAATTACATCCTTAAAAATGCACATAGATGCTTAAAATGCATGCGTTTTTACACGTTTCTCATATACCTGAAGCGCATGTGAAAATGCCAGTGTGAACAGACCCTCACTAAGTCTATTGTGCAGCTGGCTGTGGAACTAGATGACGTCTTGCACAGCATAGCCCTCTCCTTTCTTTCCAACTCATTTGCCTAAAGTAGCGAAGACAGAGCGGAGGAATCGGGCTATGGTGAGCAGGAAGTCACATAGGCAGACAGATGCACAATTGACTTAGTGAAGAAGTGACTGAGTTCTGCTGAATGGAGTTGTGGGTGTACCAGGAAAGGGGTTGTTGGGTTGCTGCAGCTTCTGTTAATGTGGCAAGGGGGACCCCTGGCCCCCCTGGCTTAGGGGTCAGGTTGCAATTGGACCGCAATAGCTATGCCACTGCTCATCAACCAATGCATATTCACAGTACATCCCCATCTTCAAATTAAAGGAAAATATATCATACAGCAATATTAAAGATGTCAGTGCCAGTGCAGTAATGGTAAGGGCAATGCAATCGCACAAACAGGCCATTCCATAGCGGTTGTGCCTGATATAGCTGCTCAAACCCATTCACTTGAATGGGCCTGAGCTGCTCTTAGACCGTATGACTGATAACCGTGGCTGGAGAAGAAGCTGAGCACTGCAACCTCTTCAATCAGCTAATCAGTGGGGATCCGAAGCTGTTGACCCCATCGATCTGATAGTGATGACCTATCCTGAGCATAGATGGTCAATATGTTAGTCCGGAAAAAACCCTTTAAGGCCAGGTTCACTGCTGCTGTATGTTTCGCCATAAAGGCTAAACTAGTGTTCTCTACATTTTCCAATAAAAGTCTGTAATGCTTCTATTGTGCATTGTACTTAATATCACAGACGCAGTGCAAAGTCATAGAGGTTATCATCCTGAAGAGGCGGCTTCATCCTTGATTCCTGATTTCATCTCCTAGGGCGCATTGGCATCTCAGAGTTCTCTTACAGTCTCTGCGGAGCAAGAAAACAACAGGATGTAATTTATGATACCATCTTGGCTTAAATAAACCATTTTTTTGTTTGTGTTAGGAAAGCTGTGGTCTGAAGAAAACAGGAACTTGTGGAGGAGTCGCTGTCTGTGATTCGAAACAAAATGTATTCTCCTAGACATGGAAAATGAGAATATGCTAAGTCCATGAATGGGCATGGGTAGGCCAAGGAGCAAGTGAATGTAGTGCATGAACAACACAGAAAGGTAATAGAGAAGGTTATTGAAATACTTGGTGCAAATAAGCGCACTTCACTAGGAAACACATGATAACTTTTTTTTCTGCCTAATGAGGCCCAATTCATACATTGCCTGGGGGTACTAGTGGACTGTAGACCTAACTGGAGAAATCAATGCCAGTCAGCTGCTGCAAAAGCAAATGAAGTCTTGGGGTGCATTAAAAGAGGTATAGGGGTGAGGACATTATTCTCCCATTTTATTGAAACCTTTTTTAGGTTTTTAGCTAAAAGGGCTGCATGAAAAACAGCCATAGACATGTGTCAGCGCCTTTTTCAGCACTGTATACGCTAATGTGATGCTCTATAACATCGTATGTCAGTGCTAATCTCCTGTAGAAGTAATATGCCAGAAAAAAAGCCTCAATGAAATTGGATGCATAGAGGGGGATTGTACAAAAACTTTCTGAAACTCAACATAGACGAAACTGAATACATCATCCTTCCTCCATCTGACTCAACACCACCACTAGACCTTTCAATCACTAGCAATGGCTCCATACTTTCACCGATCCCACAAGTCCACTGTCTTGGTGTAACATTTAATTCGCCTTCTCCTTCAAACCGTACATACAAGCCCTCAACACCAATTCAAAAATATCTCCTGGATAGATCGTTCATCATCTTCATTCTCATTATCTCCCATATAGACTACTGCAAGATCCTCTGTGGCTTCCCATCCAACACTCTTGCGCCCCACCAATCCATTCTCGATTTTGCTGCTTGACTAATCCAGCTCTCCTCGCGTTGGTCCTCTGCCAATCCCTACTGAAAAAAACAGGAACTTGTGGAGGACCCGTTATCCAGAGAATTTACTTCAAGATGTTATAAATGACCTATAAGGCTGTCTTCAACATGTCCCCTCCATACCAATACCTCCCCACTCCATATTCTGTCCCCTCCATATTCTGATACTTCCCCACATGTATTCTCCGGTCCACACAAGACCTTTTTCTCGGCTCTCCTCTAGATCTGCTTCTCACACTGTCGTCTCCAGTGCATCATCTATACTCTGGAAGTCACTAGCCCAATACATTAGTCTCTACCACCTTGAAAGCTTCAACTAGAACCTGAAACCCTCTTCAGAAAGTCCTACAACCTACAGTAGCCCTGCTGCCACCATTGTATGAGCACATTCTACCCTCTCCTACTCTCTCCGTTCACCAATAAATTACCTGAAAGCACTGCAGAATAAGTTGGACTAAACAAATAATAAGATTTATTTATCTTTAACCTACAGACAGTAGAAGTCATTCAAAAGAGAATACAAAGACTTGAGGATATGACCACACACATGATCTATTGCATTAGGGCAATAAAATATATGTTTGCATGAATGCACATGCCCCTTAATGGCTCTGAATCTAATTTACTAATCATAAATGCTAGTAGGATAGCGGTTCTTTGCGCTGTACTTTGTGGTTTATGCTTGTTTGTGCTGCCATCTTGTGGTCAATTTTGATAATGTTTCAGTTTTCTCCTGGAAATAAAGCTATATTAAAAACTGAATAAAATTGCAGAAAATGTCCGACTACAGAGTGATTTTCTCACTACTGGAGGAATCCCAAATATTACTCAATAACATTTTAATGTTTGCAATACGAAGTCTGCCTAGATCACACGCTGAAAACGGTCCCTCCAGCATCCAAGCACTTTTGTATGTTTGTTTGCATATTGACAAAACCATCTAGTAATATAACATTGGTAATAGCAGCATCTTTTTGCTGTATTCTGTCTTTCAGGGTGTCAATTATTTGTGGTTATTGCTGTATACAAGGCCTACAGTACACCAACAAGAAGAAATCAAGTGGCATCACGTCTGGTGATCTTGGTGGACACAGATTTTTTTAAATTAATCGATCTTAGTGATAAAGGGCTTACATGTGCGCCCTCTGGGTGTGGGATTTATATGGAGCACTATCAGCATCCAATTCCACCCTATACACAGCGGGTGCTGGCTATCCTGAATAGCTAATATCCACCCGCAACAGTCATGATCAACCACTGATTGCAGCTGCGTACCCATTAAATGCTGCAATCAGCATCTGTGGGTTCTGAATGGCACCCTCGTGATGAGATCATTAGATACTGTTCTGTTGTCATGGCAGCCCAGTACCTTTTGAAGCCTGCCATGAATGATCACCTATCAAGATGTGCCTGTATTATACTGTTTGAGTGAACATACGATCGCAAGCTCAAGTCCCCTTAGAGCACAGGTGTCAAACACAAGGCCCACGGGCCGAATTCAGCCCGCCACCTCATTTTCTGTGGCCCGCCGGCTGTGCACAAAGTTCCCTCACCTCCGTGCTGTTGTCAGTAAGCGATCTTCTGTCAGCTTGTTCTGTCTAGTGCAGACAGTAATAGAGGAGTGCCGATAGCAGACTGACAACAGCCGCGGAGGAGGGAAGACGCCTGCAGATAACATGATCT
This sequence comes from Eleutherodactylus coqui, assembly GCF_035609145.1. Classification (NCBI taxonomy): domain Eukaryota; kingdom Metazoa; phylum Chordata; class Amphibia; order Anura; family Eleutherodactylidae; genus Eleutherodactylus; species Eleutherodactylus coqui. Next base: position 60,276,185 of record NC_089840.1, on the reverse strand, counting down.
CTGCAGCGAGGAGAGCGGCGCTGAGGAGGAGCAGCTGCAGGGTGAGAGCTGGTCAGCGCTGACCTCCTCTCACTAGCCCTACCTCTGTTCATGGCTGCAGGCCTGGGGAGACATCGGGGGCACAAATATGTGTATGTATGTATATATATATGTATATATATATATATATATATATATGTGTGTGTGTGTGTGTGTGTGTGTGTGTGTGTGTGTGTGTCTGTACATATATTTGTATAATAGTGTGTGTCTGTGCTATATGTGTAGAATAGTGTGCGTATATGTGCGTTTGTGCGTATATGTGTACAATGGTGTGCGTCTGTGCGTATATATGCACAATGGTGTGCGTCTGCGTATATGTGTACAGTGGTCTGCATCTGTGCGTATATGTCTACATTGGTGTGCGTCTGTGCGTATATATGCAGAATGGTGTGCGTCTGTGCGTATATATGCAGAATGGTGTGCGTCTGTGCGTATATATGTGCAGAATGGTGATCATCTGTGCTCATATATGTAGAATGGTGTGCGTCTGTGCATATATATGTAGAATAGTGTACCTCTGTGCGTACAGTATATATGTAGAATAGTGTGCATCTGTCCGTATATATGTAGAATAGTGTGCATCTGTGTGTATATATGTAGAATAGTGTGCGTCTGTGCGTATATGAGTAGACCAGTGTGCGTCTGTGCATATATATTTAGAATAGTGTGCGACTGTATATATATATATATATATATATATATATATATATATATATATATATATATATATATGTGTGTGTGTGTGTGTATAATAATAGTTTGCGCCTGTGTGTGTATGTATATATATATATATATATATATATATGTATAATAGTGGGTGCCACTGGCCACTATGGGGGACCTTATTACCAAGTGGGCCACTATGGGGTTCACTTTTACTATACTGCCTTACAAATAGAATCGGCCCTTTGAAGGCAGCCATAAGGCTGATGTGGCCCTCTGTAAAAATGAATTTGACACCCCTGCCTTAGAGGATTAAAAAAATGAGTGAAAAACTAGGTTTTTATTTACTATCATTAAAAAAAAGTTCAAGTTAAAAAAACAACTTTTTGCTAATATATACACAATTAAAAATCAGAGCAAAAACATATTTGGTCTTACCGGTCCAAGCTATCAAAATAGTACATTATTTATCCCACAATTGCATGTTTTTGCTCAATCTGTCTCTAACAAAAAAATACAATAAAAATCGAACAAAAAGTAATACGCGCTCTAAAATGGTTCCACTACAAACCACAGATTATCCTGCAAAAAACAAACTCTCACACAGCCCACTGACGGAAAGATAAATAACATTATGGCAGTCAGAAGGTGGCGCAAGAAAATATATAGATTGTTTTTTTAGAGATTTTATTATTTGGGGCTGCATTCAGACGAACGTATATCAGCTCGGTTTTCACGCCGAGCCGATATACATTGTCCTCGTGTGCAGGGGGGGGGGAGGATGGAAGAGCCAGGAGCAGGACCTGAGCTCCCGCCCCCTCTCTGCCTCCTCTCCGCCCCTCTGCACTATTTGCAATGGGGAGAGGAGGGCCGGGGGTGGGGCCAAGTTCCGAGAATTAGCCCCGCCCCGCCTCTCCCTATTGCAAATAGTGCAGAGGGACGGAGAGGAGGCAGAGAGGGGGTGGGAGCTCAGTTCCTGCTCCTGGCTCTTCCATTCTCCCCCCCCTGCACACGAGGACAACGTATATCGGCTTGGCGTGAAAACCAAGCCGATATACGTTCGTCTGAATGCAGCCTAAAAGTAGTACAGCAAAAAAATAGCTGGTGATCACCTGGCACAGTTCTGCCAAGAAAATCGTCTCAGTATAGCAAAAACATGGTTTATGCAACCCAAATGCCGACTGCACACGTGGACATCACCCAATGGCCTCCATCGAAATCAGACCGATTACATCCTGTGTAATCATCGTTCGCGAAGTTCAGTTATTGCAATTAAAACCTTTCCTGGCGCCGACTGCGACAATTTGTTACTTCAGGATTTCGTCGGTCACTTCCTTCACTGTACCTTTTCCAGAATGCCCTTTGACAATGTTTAAGCGAACCCACTTGCCAGTATTCGCGAACAGTAAACACGCGTTGTTGAACTGAGTACGTATTTGTGGCACACTGCATCAAACGCCTGTTTGGCGGTCGCGTCTCAACATCACAGATACAGTCCATTCCATCGAGAGATTTGTTGGTTCACTAAATCTTCGTCCATGTTGGAATTGTTTGGGTCGCCTAGCAAGAGAATCACCCTATATATATTTTTTGGATCAATTCCTCAAAAGGTTTACAATCTCTACTTACTGAGAATGAATGAAAAAATATATTATTTACATTCAGAGAATAAACCCCTTCCTGCCCCAACACATATATACATCCTGGGTGGGAAGGGGTTGCCACAAAATGACATATATTTACATTATTTGGATGGCACAAGCTCAGGAGCTGAGCATGAGCCATCTGCAGCGGGAGCCGATTGTAATTGACAGCCAGTCTTCCACTGTGTCTGTGAGGATTGGCTCTGATCATCGCCATTAACCTCCTACATGACGCCATCAATGTTGATCACAACATGTATGGAGTTAACAGAAGGCGGAAACTTCCTCTGTGATGTCATTGGCCCTCCACCATAAAATCACGGAAGGTGAAGGATTGCAATGGCAACTAGAGGCCTAGCAGTGGCCTCTTGGTTTGCCATTGCTTTCAGTGACAATCAATAGCAGAGGCGTAACTATAGGGGATGCAGAGGATGCGGTCGCACCCGGGCCCATGAGTGTTAGGGGCCCATATGGCCACTTTTCTATATATGGGGAGCCCAGTACTATGAATAAAGCATTATAGTTGGGGACCCTGTTACAGGTTTTGCACTGGGGCCCAGAAGCTTCAAGTTACACCTCTGATCAATAGAGAGATGCAATGTTGCAAGATTTAGAAATAGCCGCCTGCTCTATCTTTCTGCATTTCACTTTTTTTTTATCGTGCATGCTTCCCTATAAAGCCTCATTTTTCATTGCATCGCATAGCACGAACTTGCAATTTTTGTGCGATGCAATGCGTTTTAACGTTAGAAACTCCTATTGTCTTTTGCGTGAGAAAATTGCGGCGGCAGTGATGCGATGCACAATTTTTCACACGGAGAAGCATCGCTGACACGGCATCATTGCATGAACAAAACTGCGATTTTGCTGTGATTTTCCTGCGGCGACATCACACTTGCCCATGTGAAACTAGCCTAAAAGTGAATAAGAGTCATATGTACCCCCAAAATGATACCCATAAAAACTACAGCTCGTCATGTGAGGACATAAAGCGAGCCCTCACACAGATGCGTCCATGGAAAATTGCAAAGTTATGGCACTTTGAATGCAGCAATGCTAAAAAAAAATGCATATTTTCCAAAAAAGGGGTTTTATTGTAAAAAAGTTGAAATCCTAAAAGAAATATGTATAAATTTAGTATCATCATAACCATACCGACCCGCAGAAAAAAGTTATGTCATTTATTCCGTAAAAAAAACATATTGGCAGCATTGATGTCTTTTGATTTTCTTGTCCCCCCAAAATAAATAAACGTTATACAATACATTATACCGGTATGCACCCCAAAATGCTACCAATAAAAACTACAGCTCGTCAAGTCATTTAACTTTTATTTTATTTTTTTGGTGGGGCAGGGTAAAAAACACCAATCATGCCTTTTTTTGCAGTGTTCATTATTTGGTGTAAATGACATGATAGCTTCATGGCTTATTCAGACGACCGTATATCGGCCGAGTTATCACGCCCGGCTGATATATGATGTCCCGCTCCACAGGGGGATGAGGCTGGAAAAACCTGGGAGCAGTGCACTGAGCTCCTGCCCCATCTCCGCCCCTTGCTACTATTTGCAATGGGAGGGGGCGGAGCTTAGCTACAGAACTTAGCCCCGCCCCCTTCCATTGCAAATAGTTGCGAGGAGTGGAGAGGGGGCGGGAGCTCAGTGCACTTCTCCCAGCCTGCCTCCTCCCCCTGCAGAGAGGGACACCGTATATCGGCCGGGCGTGAAAATCCGGTCGTCTGAATAAGCCCTTACTCCGCAGATCTGTACGATCACAACAATACCTAAATTATAACTCTTTTTAGGTTTTTTCGTTTTTACACAATAAACACCTTTTTTGGTAGGAATTTTTTTTTTTTACCATTGCTGTATTCAAAGAGCCATTACTATATTTTTCCATTGCGGAGGTGTGTGAAGGCTTGTTTGTGGCGTGATAAGCTCTAGTTTTTATTGGCACAATTTTGGGGTACATAATAACTTTTAATGAGTTTTTTGGGAGGCAAAATAAACAAATAAAGCATTTTGTCTGCATTTTTTTCCTTTTGTTAATAGTACTTGCCATGCGGGATAAAAAGTATTTTCACTTTATTGTACGGGTCATTACAGATGCAGCAATACTCAAACAAAGGGAAAAGTGGGCAAACATTATTAGGATTTTTAATTATTCTTTTACTATTTACATTTTTTTTTTAACCTTTGATTTTATGGTCACTCAGATAATACATTGCAGTACATCTGTACTGCAGTGTATTATCTATATTTTGTACTATTGCAGTCCATAGCAGACCTGGACGCCATTGACCGGTGTCCAGTTGCCGAGTCAAGCCATTGGCCTTCCCTGATTACATGGTGGAGGGCTGATTACGTCACACAGTCGATCGCGATATCAGGCCGTGAAACTTGACCTAATATTGCGTTCACCAATGTGCGAGGTACTAACAGATGGAGGTGTTGTTGGGTCAAAACCGCCTCCCATTACTTGAGTAGAGTTGCGATTCTCCAGCACAACTGTATCGGCAAGTGTTTCCCATGGTTTTCAATGGAAACATTGCACTTGCGCGCAATGTGTTTTCCTCTTCCATTGAAAACAATGGGCAATGTGTTCCGAGGGAACGCCCAAGGATAGGACATGCCACGATTTTTTCCCACACCACGATGCAGGAAAAGATTGCTTGTGTATATGACCCCATTTAAAAGAATGGAGTTCATATTCGTGCGAGATTTGTGCGTCTCACAACACTCAACTCTTGTGTGATTTTCATGACAGTGTGAAAGCAGCCTTAACTTGGTACATGCTATGATCAAAATTTATCGTGGTTCGTAAGGGGTTAGTGGTGGGGACCCGTGTTCTCTCCAATCTCTGCTCTTGTAGCGAGGCACTGGCTGTCAGTCACAGATAACGCAAAGAGAAGGACAAGGGAAATGGGGCACCCATTCTTGAGATCGGTGAGATTCTCAGCTGTGAGACGCCCACCGATCAGCATGTTATCCCCCATCCTGTTGATAGGGGATAACCTGTAGTTTTTGTGTAAGCCCTTTAAAGAGCTTTTCCAAGTTTTTTTTAACCTCTTCGCTCTGCAGCCAGTTTTGACCTTTTTGATCAAGCCTCACTGCACTGGCCGCCTGTCAAATACAGAATTCAATTTAAACTGGCCACCCTCATCCATAAAGCCCTCCACAGTGCAGCGCCGCCCTACATTGCCTCCCTCATCTCAATCCACCACACAGTTCGCGCCCTCCGCTCCGCCAACTAAATCAGATTAAGTGCCCCTTTAATTCGAACCTCTCATTCCTGTCTCCAAGACTTCTCCAGTGCAGCACCAGTCCTCTGGAAAGCGCTATCCAAAGTTATGTGGGCTATCCCCGACTAGGGTTGCTACCTTTGTCATGAAATAATTCCGGCCATGGTTTAAAAAGGGGCGTGGCTTAGGGCATGGATTATTATGGCATATTATTTGACCTCTGGGCACCCGGTGGCCTCTGGTGATCGCAGCCTCACTGGCTGCTGCATCACTTGACACAGTGGCCCCAGTTGAAATGGTGATTCCCACAGTGGCCCCAGTTGAAATGGTGATCCCCACAGTGGCCCCTGTAGAAATAGCGACCCCACACAATGGCCCCAGTAGAAATAGCGACCCCCACAATAATATTAACTCCCATCAGCAATATTTTTAACCCCCCTCAGTAATAATATTAACCCCACAATAATAATAACCTCCCTCAACAATATTAACCCCCCCTCAGGAATATTAACCACCCCCCCCTCAGCAATAGTAGTAACCCCCTCAGTAGTAATAGTTCCCCCCAACCCTTATACCGTAAGATGCACCCCCTACTTCCCACCCAAAATTCTGGGGAAAAAATGTACAAAAAAATAACCCTTAACTACACCACACTACACCTAAAAAAATAAACACCAATACTCACCTACCGCTGGCATTCCGGTGCGCTTGCGGGTCTCTGTCGCTCCTGCAGGCTGCTGCGATGTCTTCCTTGCCAGCAGAGCATTTCTTTCTGGAAGCAGGGCTTTAATTCCCTGCCTCTAGCAAAAATAATGCTCTGATTGGCTGACGCCAGCGCTGGCTAGCCAATCAGAGCATTATCTTTGCTGCAACTGGGGAATTCAAGCCCTGCTTCCAGAAAGAAATGCTCTGCCGGCATGGAGGACATCGCGGCAGCCTGCAGGAACGATGGAGACCCGCAAGCGCACCGGAATGCCTGCAGTAGGCGAGTATTAGACCCACCCAGTGTGATTATCAGCGTGGAGCAGCGGCAACCCGCTTGGGAATCACTGAGAATACCAGCCTCGGTGTCAGATGGGTGGTAGGGGCTGGTATTTAAAAATACCGGGTTGTAAAAAAAAAATACCGGTATCAGCCTTGCAGGTAAAATACTGGTCAGGCCGGTGAATTACCACCCGGGTGGCAACCCTATCCCCGACACACAAAATTTCAGGCGTGCTCTAAAAACGCACCTCTTCAGGGAGGCATACCACATACCCTAAACCAAACCCCTCTGTACTCCGCCTGATAACATGCTCTCTGACCTACTGACTGCAATCTGTGCTAGCCGCAATCAATCGCCCCCTGCCGTCATAGTGAATTAGCCACTAATGTCTGACCATTGTCTATGTGTATAGCATCCCTCACTCTCCACCTCGCCATACCGTGCACATCTCCAGCCCTTTACCTTCTGTATCACCCTATTATTTGTAGTATGTAAGCTCGTTGGAGCAGGACCTTCACCCCTATTGTTTCCATCGATCGATTACTTCATGTAACCGTGGTCTTATTTGTTCTCCCCTACTTTGTAAGCTGCGCTATGTAAATAAAGATTATTATTGATACATTATGTGATTATTTATTTTTAAAAATCCTAAATTTACAGGAATTTACAGCAACAACAAAAAAAAATAAATCAAAAACTAGCTATGGCGGCAAGGGTTTAATGTTATGGCTGATCTGTGTATGTGCCACATGTAAACATTAACAGACGCCAGACCCACTTAACCAAAATAATGTGCACCCACCAACGACTCAGCTCACCCATTGTACATGGTAACTACGACTGATGGTCCTGAGGAGTTTCTGTTCTTCTTTTATAGAGCCTCCAGCAATAAGCATCATACATTGATAATATTGGGGTTGATGCCTCCTACCGATGTCCTATGGTGGCACTAGTACTGCAGCACTTATGATCTGCGCTATATTTTCCTAAAATCTAATCCCGTTTGAGTGAACACAGATGTCACGCCATCTTTTTTTGTTTATGCAACATTTATAGAGGAACATAAAGTGAAGTATTCTGCCAAGAAAATGTGATTACAAGTAAGCAGCAATAATTGAAGGCAGATACATGAGAAACCACAAGGAGCTTGAACTTTCTGTTTCCAATTACTTCCTTCCAATAGATGGCGCTGATGGTTAATTAAGAAGTGAGACCTTACCGCAAGCAGAGCTATGTCTGTCAATACCAAGGTGCAAACAATAAGAACAAAAAGTTAGACTTGCCAGATTTTGCAGCTGTTGTATGTCTAAATGAAAGGCATGTTTTCTCCGTTTTTTTACAACGTGCTAGTAGTTTCTACGAAGGTAACAATGTGTCAGCATTCGAGGATCTGCTCTGGGTCCAGGGCGGCACAAATTTGGTTTTACTGGCAACACTGTTTCTTCATAAGAAAAAAAATTCTAAACATTAAACACCAAAAAAAGGATCAAAAATATCCACAGAAATGTTGCACACAACAACCCTTGTAAGGAGGGGGTATTTGTTTGCTTGACGAACGCAAGTCTACGGTCAGTACAGAATGTCTGATAGTGTTGGTGTCTATGAACCCTTTCCAATCCACTGTCTGACGCCTTCCTACATTTTGATTGAAGCTTGTACAGCTCCAATTTCAGAAGACGTCCGACAAGGTATTCTTACCGTCTATTGCCAGCTACTCTGCTGTTGGAGCCTCTCTGGCGCACACACACTGGCTTTAGCCAGCAGATGGCACTGTTGTACAACAGCAAAAAGAGAAAGCCTTTTAGGAAACCCTTAATCCAAAATTGGATTGGAAAGGGTTGATTATGCTCATTCCTCAGCAGCTTCGTAGGGGCTTGTTCACATCTGTGCTTTTGTTTTCTGTTTAGGCTGTTCCATCCCCGGTGCAGCGAAACAGAAACAAATGGTTCCGTTTAAGTAACCATTGATTTCAAGTGCTTCAGTTCAGCTCAGATTGCCCCTGTTCCATTTGATTTCCATTTTTTAAAGGGAATTAATAGCACAGACTGCGGAGCTATCGTTTCCTTGAAGAAAAAACAGAAGTCAAACAGAAAGGACGCTTACATTATTTTACATGATAGTCAATGGGTGACAAAACTGAATGGAAGCGTTATTGTTTGGTTCTGTTTTTGATGTCCATTTAATGGATGCGTTTTTAATGGATCTAAACAGAAGCAAATGAGAACAAACTGATAGATTTGGTGATCGCTGCGGCTAATCAGAGACTGCAATGTCACCACTCAAACTCCTCAAAACAATTAAAGGGAAGGGATTGTGAGACAATAAAAAGTTTTTGGGGGTTTTAAAATAAAACCTCTGATTGGCAGCAGTGGGCACCTGATTTCCGGCAGTGGAGGACAGGGACGGAACATCAGGAGCCAGTTAGCAGTGCTGGGACAGAACAAAGGCAGGTGAGTATGTTTTATTTTTGTGTGTGGCAAGACATACCGTATATACCGGCGTATAAGGCGACGGGGCGTATAAGACGACCCCCCAACTGTCACCTTATACGCCGGTATTCAGTGGAGAAAAAAAAATAAATTCATTACTCACCTCCCACGGCGTTCTGTCGCGCTCCGGCAGGATGTCGCTCGCTCCGGCAGGCTGTCGCTCGCTCCGGCAGGCTGTCGCTCGCTCCGGCAGGCTGTCGCTCGCTCCTCGTCCCCGGCGCAGCATAACTTTCTGAATGCGGGGCTTGAGATCCCCGCTTCCAGAAAGCTAATACACACGCCGGCAGCCATGACATCATTGAATGGCTGTGATTGGCTAAGGCGCACGTGGCTTCAGCCAATCACATTATTCAATGATATCATTGAATGGGTGTGATTGCTAACACGTGCGCCTTCAGCCAATCACAGCCATTCAATGCTGTCATGGCTACCGGCGTGTGTATTAGCTTTCTGGAAGCGGGGATTTCAAGCCCCGCATTCAGAAAGCTATGCTGCCATGCTGCGCCGGGGACGAGGAGCGAGCGACAGCCTGCTGGAGCGAGCGACATCCTGCCGGAGCGCGACAGAACGCCGGGGGAGGTGAGTAATAATTTTTTTTTTTTTTACACTTTTTTTTTTTTTGTATTACCGGCGCATAAGACGACCCCCGACTTCAGACCCGATTTTTCGGGGTTCAAAAGTCGTCTTATACGCCGGTATATACGGTACAAATTTTGCATGAATATGAACCCCATTCATTTGAATGGAGTCATACACATGAGCGATTTTCCTCCGATGCGGTGCGAGAAAAAATTGTGGCATGTCCTAACTTTCACATTCCTCGGATCGCATCGCCCATTGTTTTCAATGGGACTGTAAAACACATCGCATGTTGCGGGATTTCACATTGAAAACAATAGTAAATACTTGCTGATCCTCCGCCGCGGATAAGCCAGTACCTATTGCCCAATCAGATAGCATAGGTAGTCCCACTCCTTCAGGATGGCACATCTATACATGCCATCGCAAGGAGATTTGATATATCTCCCAGCATAGTCTCAATAGCATAGAGTAGATACCAGAACACTGGCCATTACATAAGGAGAGCTGGACAGGGCTGTAGAAGGGCATCTGTCAAGTTTGTGCTGCTGGGATCTGTTGTTCTGCAGGTTTCCAGAAGCACACCTTCACAGGTGTGGAATAATTGTGCTGGCTGGGTGTGGACTTCTACCAGCCAATCTCCACTGGCCTGCTGCATATATATACCAGTCCCTCTGCTAAAGGAAGCTGGTATCCCTTTACTCTAGGGCACATGTGTCAAACACAAGGCCCGCAGGCCGAATCCGGCCCGCCACCTCATTTTCTGTGGCCTGCCGGCTGTGCAGCAAGTTCCCTCACCCTCCGTGCTGTTGTCAGTAAGAGATCTTCTATCGGCTTGTTCTGTCTCAGTAGACAAAAACAGAGGAGTGCCGATAGCACACTGACAACAGTCATGGAGGAGGGAAGAAGACTGCAGAAGACATGATCTCTGCAGCGAGGAGGGTGACGCTGAGGAGGAGCAGCTGCAGGGTGAGAGCCTGGTCAGCGCTGACCTCCTCTCAGCTGCCCTACCTCTGCTCACGGCTGCAGGTTTGGGGAGACATCAGGGGCCCAAGTATACAGGAGGGCCCCAAAAAGGACTGAGAGCAGCCGGTATACCTGCCAGTGGGACCATATTGGATGCAGGTAAGTATAAAAATGCAGAAATGTCCTTGTGTGCATATAGTATGTGTGTATATATATATATATATATATATATATATATATATATATATATATATATATATTAGTGTGCATCTGTGCGTATATATTTATAATAGTGTGCGTATATTGTATAATAGTGTGCGTTTGAGCGTATATGTGTATAATAGTGTGCGTCTGAGCGTATATGTGTATATTAGTGTGCATCTGTGCGTATATATTTATAATAGTGTGCGTATATTGTATAATAGTGTGCGTTTGAGCGTATATGTGTATAATAGTGTGCGTCTGAGCGTATATGTGTATAATAGTGTGCGTCTGAGCGTATATGTGTATAATAGTGTGCGTCTGTGTGTATATGTGTATAATAGTGTGCGTCTGTGCGTATATGTGTATAATAGTGTGCGTCTGTGCGTATATGTGTATAATAGTGTGCGTCTGTGCGTATATGTGTATAATAGTGTGCGTCTGTGCGTATATGTGTATAATAGTGTGCGTCTGTGCGTATATGTGTATAATAGTGTGCGTCTGTGCGTATATGTGTATAATAGTGTGCGTCTGTGCGTATATGTGTAGAATAGTGTGCGTCTGTGCGTATATGTGTAGAATAGTCTGCATTTGTGCGTATATGTGTAGAATAGTCTGCGTCTGTGCGTATATATGTATAATAATAGTGTGCACCTGTGTGTGTGTGTGTATATATATATATATATGTATAATAGTGTGCGCCACTGTGACTATGGGGGATCTTATTACTAATCGGGCCACTATGGGGTTCATTTTTACTATACTGTGTTACAATTTGATTCAGCCCTTTGAAGGCTGATGTGGCCCTCGGTGAAAATAAGTTTGACACCTCTGCTCTAGGGCTTGGTTTTCGCGTGTGTCTGTCTGTCTGTCTATGTGTCTGTTTGTCTGTTTAGACATTAGGTATGAACAGTCCTGTTCTGTGTTGCATGCTATACCTAGTGTTTTGATGTGAACTGCATCCTTTCCTGCTGTAGATCGCTTACCATCTATGGGTGAGTTAGGTCCTTAGGTTCCAGTGCGGGGCCGTTCTTATTGGGACGATCGCCCTGCTTGCAGACAGGTGTCATGTGGATGTTGTCTTGTTTGAGTTGGGATCTGCGAGACAACGAGGACCCTTGAAGTGGGCTTGCGGGCTTAAGTGATTTGGCCAATCCATGAACTGATACCTTATACTTACGATAGCTATTCCATCTGGTTATGCGTGTGGATATGCAAGGTGAGTGGGACAGCAGACATAACATAATGATCAGCCTGACCTTTTGCTGCAGACCACTGTGTATGTACCTGCGTTCTATTCCCATCATATCAGACACGTCTGTGTCGGCACTAGGCCTGTACAAATAAGTCCTATGCGAGGTTGTGTCAGTAGGAGAGGTTGCAATTTTTTTCCCCTCTGGGCTTGTGCACTTCTCTTTGCAGGCTACTGTGACTGAAGCCATTTGTGTAAGGCGCAGTGATCCTGTTCAGAGGTGCACAATGGTTTACTCCTTCCTGTATGTTCATTTGTTGGTGTCAGGCCCGTAGGATAAGTCCTATAATGCATGTATCTGTTGGAGGAGGGGCTAATTTTTTTTATGCCCTAAGGGTCCAGAGGCCCCCTCTTTTTAAAGGGTAGGTAGTGTTAGGTTGTGATTCTGGGATCTGTAATTCTATGAGATTCCATGAGCACACCTTCTCAGCTGTGGGTTAATTGAGCTAGCTGGGTGTGGTATTCGCCAGCTAATCCCCCTGGTCTGCTGCACATAAATACCATCTTCTCTTGCCAGATAATGGTGGTCATTTTATTCTATTTATGCACTCTGTGTTAATCCGACTCTAAGTTTAGTGTTATGCAGGTCTAGTCTGTAGTGTGTCTATCTCACTTTCCCTGAGGATGGTCTGGACACCTGTAGTCCCCATCTGCATCATATGCAGACCCCCTCTTCTCTTCCCTCTTACAGGTGCAGCCTCCAGTTGTCTGATGTCTTACCGTGTTTCCCCGAAAATAAGACAAGGTATTATATTAATTTTTGCTACAAAATATTTCTTTTTTACATGTATATCTGCCTGGACACCATTTAAAAATCATGCTTGGTCTTATTTTCAGGGTAGGTCTTATTTTCAGGGAAACAGGGTATGTGTGTCAGATGGGTGATGCCTGACACGGTTCCCTGTATGTCAGTACGGTGTCTGGCTCTTTACCCTTGGTGTGAGGACACTTGCGCTAGCAATGGTTTATCTGTATGCATGTGAACTCTGAGTGAGGCTTTTGTGTTGCGTTTCTCAGTCACTCTAGGGTTTTGCTTTTATGCATGATGTGTGGTACATGTCTGTACAAGTGGCCAGACATGTATGTGAACAGTGTGGTGTTCATTGGGTCTGTGCTGGTCCCAGACAAGATGTATGAACTGTCTTGTTCTATCTTCCATGCAAGTCCCTGGAGTGTTGGTGTGAACAGCGACATGTCCAGTGTCTGTGTAGGTTTCCTGACATCAGGTGTGAACAGTCCTGTTCTGTGAGTTGGTGTGAGCTGCGTCCTGTCCTGCTGTGGATCTTTTGCCATCCAGGTATAGGTAGGTCCCTAGGTTCCAGCGCAGGGCCATCCTTATCGGGATGATCGCTCTGCTTGCAGGCTTCACGTGGTGGTTGTCTCCTTAGAGTAGGGACATGTTATGCCTGCCTGTGAGTTCTGTACGCAGTCCTGCCTTGGTGTTCAGTATGCATTTTGTATGCGCTTATGGCGTTTGTGTGAACGCAGTCTTGCATTCACGCTAAGGCTTGGTGCAATGGTGTAGCACAGACATAACAGCATCAACCAGCATTAAGACCGGAAGAACAGGAGAAGCACTGCCAAGAGCTCTACAAGATACGTCCAGTGGGCTACTGGTTTGCATGTTTGTGACCAAACTGACAGAAACAGACTCCATGAGGGTGGCATGAGGCCCTGACATCCTGTATTGGGATCTGTGCTCACAGCCCAGCGCCATGTAGCCTGATTGGCATTCACCAGAGAATACCATAACTGGGAGATCCACCATTGGTACCTTCATCTCTTCACAGCTGAAAGTAGGTTCATATTGAGAACATGGCACAGACTTAAAAAAGTCTGGCAATGCTGTGGTGAACATTATGTTGTCTGCAATATCATCCAGCATGACTGGTTTGTGAGGTAAGTGTCCCCTAAAAGGAGTTGTGTGCCAATGAGAATTTTTCTTAAAAGGCTGAGCAGGTGATAAAATAAAAAAGACCATGTACTCACCTGTCTTTGCCACCCCCCCACCCCCCCAGGACCCAGCTGAGCTGCCCCCAGTGCCCCATTCGTGGATGGCCACTGAAAACTAGGTGATCGCTGCGGCTAATCAGAGACTGCAATGTCACCACCCAAACTCCTGGCATCAGGATGCCAGGAGTTTGCTGCAGCCTCTAATTGGCAGCAGTGGGCACCTGATTTCCGGCAGTGGAGGACAGGGACGGAACATCAGGAGCCAGTTAGCAGTGCCAGGACAGAACAAAGGCAGGTGAGTATGTTTTATTTTAACACCCCCCAAAAAATTTTATTGTCACATAATCCCTTCCCTTTAATTGTTTTGAGAAAAAAGTCCCTTTAATTTTCTATAGCAGTGTAGAATGAAAGTTTCCTAGAAAGTTGTGTATTGTACATAAAGTGCAGCAGAGCAAGAAGTGGGAGCTGCAGGAGAGCTACACGTGGGCGGAGGGTGCGGAGTGCCACACAACAGCTGATGAGTAACCAAATCATGGTTCATGTGATAGTAGGTAGCCTACATAGGTTGTTCTCGTCACCTGTATCTTTTATTTGATTACTACATAGTAAAGGGAAAGCTAATTTGTCATATGAGTCATCTAAACTGTGTACATATTGCTATAACCAGTGTGCATTCCAGTCATAACGCTATGTACTTTGTTCTTCTACAGCACAACTGCTACCAATTTTTGCCATGACACTACTCCAGTATCACCCGGGGAATAGTTGATATCTCTTAAGTTGCTATTTACTAAAGTGTATGCTGAAAAAATAAATTCACGGCCATTTACACTTTTGGTCAGTTTTCTGTTCTTTCATGGGAGCAAGAAAACAGAATGTCGGATCCTTTGAATGACTGAAACCAATGGCAGCTGATAGATCCCATTGACTATAATGACCTAACTCACAAAAAATGAAGCAAATATGCATTACTCAATACTGCAGGGCAGGCCCAATCACCATATACCCCAGTAGTCAGCAGACAACCAGAGTGCAAAATGAGGGAGCTAAATGTTCAGTGCAGACTAATGTGCAGCCACTAGAGATGAGCGAACGTACTCGTTTCGAGTAATTACTCGATCGAGCACCGCGATTTTCGAGTACTTCAGTACTTGGGTGAAAAGATTCGGGGGGCGGGGGGAGGCGTGGCGGCACGTGGGTAGCAGCGGGGAACAGGGGGGAGCCCTCTCCCCCCCACTCCCCGCTGCAACCCCCCACTCACCCCCCACTCACCCCCCGAATCTTTTCGCCCGAGTACGGAAGTACTCGAAAATCGCGGTACTTGGGCGAAAAAGGGGCAAGGCCGAGTACGCTCGCTCATCTCTAGCAGCCACTCAGCTCAACCCAAGATTAGGGGAGGGGTGACTGCAGACAACATAGTCTGCACATGTGAACTGATGCCAGCCATAGATAAGTGCAATACACCAAATATTACAACCCCTAATGGCAAAGCAGTGGATTGCCCTGTATCATCAGTGCGCCACACTGACAGGGCTCCCCGGGCAACCCCAGCATCTATGCAAACTGCATGGAAAAAAATTACTGATAAATGCGGGTGTTAGTTTGCATTTTGGTCAAAACACATAAGCTGACGGGTTGCAGCAAGGCCACCACGTGTCCGTCAGAACCTACGCTATCTCACTAACAGCTACATAAAATCATAGAGCTGAGAGAAAAAATGTACAAAGACATAGCTCACAGAAAAAGAAGGCCCTGAAACGCGTTGTACCCTATGTCTCTTTGTGTTTGTCATTGTGTGACTTGTTTCACAAATAAATTGAACTCTACATATTAATCCTCCTTGGACTGGATTCCTTCACTGTCAATCCACACTATTTTGTCACCTTGGACGTTGAAGGGGTGTCTGTGGGCCTCCACCAGGACTCCTTCTCCCTCGAGTAAGTGTAATTTACACACCATAACGCTGGTGAATTTGAAACCCTGACTTTTTTCTTTAACCACCCCCAAGTTCTCATTGGCCGTTGCTTTACTGTTGTTTGCACCCAGGTTGAGCGCTATCCGCTCAGCTTTCCTTGTAGTTTTTCCTATTTTTCTGCTTTTCCATTTACAGTAGGGGGTGTCCTAAGCCAGCCAAGCTGCTAGTACTTTACTGGCCAGAACTTCCTCTTACACACTTCTAATGCTGCCTTGCATAACTTAGCTCCAATTGGCTGAAAGGCAGCATCTGAAGGCCCGTCCCTCTGTTGCATGCAACTAGCAATGTCCCCATGTCCCTTTTACTAGGAAAGCTAAATGACTAACGGTGAATTGCAAAAGTGCTGGAAGGACCCCTAGTGGCCAGCACTTCAAACTTGATTTTCAGTGATAAAGCAAAAAAAGAATAATGCTGGTACAATACACTATATTACAAGATTGATAATACACACAGGCTGTTAGATGAGCAGAAGTTCTGTGAAAAGTTAGTGTCCATTTAAGCAGTAGTCACTGAACAAGGCTGTGTCCTAATTGAGCAAAAAGAAACAGAAAAGAAAGCAATCGCAGGTTAGAACTCAAGCCTAAAACTTTCATTGGACCCCAATAGGTTCAGAGCTGGATCCTGAGTCTATGATGGATACAACAATGGAGACATCCCTGGTATTCTCATCATCAGATGCAGCATTTGTTACACTTTCAAGTAGATCATTGCTGAGTCTCTGCAGGATGGGCTGTTTTCAATTTGTTTCTGTTTCCAGGAAAACAAAGCTCGGTCATCCAGAAAACTGCTCTGATGTGTAGTTATTATTAATGAGAGGTTCCTGCAGTTGCTGTATTATCACCACCCCTGTGTTAATGCCTCCCTAGAGAGTCATATTGTATGGCAGACTTCACAAAAAGAGTCATAAAATCTGAATGTTGGAATAAATAAGTAAATAGAGTTAACAGAGAGAAAAGCATTAAAAAGTGCATTTCCTGTAAAAAAAAGACAAACGTTTAACAAGTTTTCCTTGGGTCCTGCTCCAAAATAAGTGTCACTTACCTGGCTCCATACTCCTACACTGATCCATTCTCCAACAGCCATGTTGTGTATCCCCATCATATATCGAGGCATTGCAATTTCCTTATGATTTCATAGCTCGCAGCTTTCTTACCATACACAGTATACGATCAAGGAAATGCCAACATGGGAATTCAATTTTTGATGATACAATTGGGTGGATCAGATTATGAACGGTGATTAATATGTAAGGCCAGGCTCACGTCTTTGCTGGTACCGCGGTTCGGAGGTTCAGTCGCAGATTCGGCACAATATACTGGAAGAAACAGTGCTGCATGCACCACTTTTTCTTCCGGTAAAATGCCGGGCAGATGAGCGACAAATGAATGGACCCCATTATAGTTGATGGGGTCCTTTGGTGCTTCTCAGTACACTCATAAAATTGATCCATTCGGCCAGGGTATTCCCCTTTCCTGCTGCCCGAAAATGGAACCCCCGCCGCGGATGTAAGGGGGATTATTAATCTACACAATCTACTACTTCGTACAGTTTAAAGACTCATCCCCGATCTATACTCATGATTATCTGACATAATTCAGGTATACGTCTGGTTTTGGTCAAGTTACATACACTATGCTAACCAAAAAATTTGGACCAGAACTTTCTGGTGGCTTCATGATGGCTTGTGTGTACAGCCATAACCCGTATATCCAATAATGTTCAGTTCCTGTCGTATGGTGTCGTCATTGACTTGGTTTTCACTTGCTTGTAGACTCTCAATGTCCTCCAGGATAGTGGAAGCGAACTCTGTGAGCAATTTTTTTCCCAGCTGTTATTTGTCCCTTTCAGCTAATATGCTGGGTCACCCGGATCTTGGTTTAGACTTAGTAGGTCGCTCTCTCCTTTATCTTGTGATCACATATCTCACAGCTAATCTGTGGTTTAGTGGAAAGGTCACAAACCAATAGTCCACTAATCTGACAACTAACAATGATACCACGTGTAAACTCTGTAAGTTCTTTGGATCAAGGCATAAGCAAAACAAACTATGGCCGATACCTCCAAGGGTCTGCATTTTATGTAACATGGTCTAGGACAGTGGTCCCCAACCTTTTTGGCACCAGGGACCGACTTCAAGAAAGAACATTTTTACAAGGCCCGGCAGGGCTGGGCGGGACATGGGCGAGGCTTTGGTTATATGGGGCAGGGTTATTAAGGGGGTTGGAGTTTAGTGCATACTTATTCAACTATGACATTTAGAATGTTCTGGCAGTACACACATAGGGCAGTATAATATATCCCCCCCCCCCCCCCCGCCTGGTAGCACACACATAGGACGGTATATAATCTATTCCCCCCCCCCAGCACACACATAGAGCAGTATATAATCTATTTCCCCCCCAGCACACACATAGGGCAGCATATAATTTATCGCCCCCCCTCAGTAATTAGCAGCCCCCCCAGTAGTAAGCAGCCCCCCCGTAGTAAGCAGCCCCCCAGTTGTAAGCAGCTCTGCATAGTAGTAAGCAGCCCCCCAGTAGTAAGCAGCCCCACCCCCAGTAACAGGCAGCCCCCCCCCAGTACTAAGCAGCCCATCTCCAGTAACAGGCAGCCCCCCCAGTAACAAGCAGCCCCCCCAGTAGTAAGCAGCCCCCCCAGTTGTAAGCCCCTCAGCAGTAAGCAGCCCCCCCAGTTGTAAGCAGCCCCCCCAGTAACAGGCAGCCCCCCA
Organism: Eleutherodactylus coqui; assembly: GCF_035609145.1. Lineage (NCBI taxonomy): Eukaryota > Metazoa > Chordata > Amphibia > Anura > Eleutherodactylidae > Eleutherodactylus > Eleutherodactylus coqui. Next base: position 60,257,472 of record NC_089840.1, on the reverse strand, counting down.
GTAGTAAGCAGACCCCCCCAGTAACAGGCAGCCCCCAGCCCCCCGAGTAATTAGCAGCCCCCCAGTAGTAAACAGCCCCCCCCAGTAATAAACCCCCTCCAACCCATATACGTACCTCCTCCCTGCTGTCAGCGTCGCTCCCTCTCTGCTTGCCCTGATGTCAGTGTGTAGCCCGGCATGCTTCCTCCCCGAGTCCTCTCCTGCGGAACTAATGAGCAGGGGACTTGGAGAGGAGGATCCTGGCTGCACACTGACGTCAGTGTGCGCCGGGATGAGCGCGATTACCAGCGGGGAGCTGCGGCGCCCCCCGCTGGTAATCGCCTCAGTGGTCAGCGGCGTCGGCACGCCGCGAGCCACATAACACGAGGCAGCGGGCTGGATTCGGCCCGCAGGCCTTGTGTTTAGAAGAAAAGTTCCGTCGGTGCCGCGGACCGGCGCTAACCACCTAACGGCCCGGCCCCGGTCCGCGGACCAGTAGTTGGGGACCCCTGGTCTAGGATACGGGACATGCTAATAAGACATGATCCTTTCTAGTGATAAGGGGGTCCAAATACTTTTGGTACGATACTGTACAATCATAGGACCCCACTCAGGTGCAGGAACAATGCCCCTTTGGAGAAGCAGCTACACTACCATGAACTTAAAGAGGTTGTCCGAGTCCTAAAAGTTATTTTAACTGGAATATTATAAAATAAGGGAGCTTTCACATCTGCATCAGAGGTTCCAGTTTTCATGCGGGAAGCAGGAAAGGATAATCGCCTAGCGAAACAGCTCCGTCTCACGATGGAAGCAAATAGCGCCAAATGCACCCCATTGACTATAATTGGCTCAGTTCGCTTTCCGCTCAGTTGCCCAACTTTTTACCAGAAGAGAAAGCCCGGCATGGAACACTTTTTCTTCAGGTATTTTGTGCCGGATCTACGATGGAACCTCCGAGCGGAGGTTCCAACACAGATGTGAAGCCACTTAAAGCTGTATTCACCAGCACCACCATTCCCATCTTACCCCTTGGGCTTTCTTTACATACAGCAGTGATGATGTACTCATATACACATGACCACTGCAGCCAATCACACTACCTCAGCAGTCTTGTGCCGTAAACCACAGAAGCCAGTGATTGCCATTGTCCTGGTCAGCGAAGTGCTGATTTTAGTCTTAAGGTGTCATGGTAGAAAACTGTTGGTGTAAGAGGGGTTCCCAACATTACATGGCATAGAAAAATATTAATATACAATCTATAGTCAATAAACTATATTACACATTGAATAAGTATTGATTCCATGGAAGAAATCTATCTCTACTTTGTCATTTTCGATATTACTCCATATTTAGAGGATATCTCTCAATTTGAGGATTCGGGGCATTGTGACATCCTCCCCCCTCTTAACACTAGGCTTGATTTATCGGTATACAAGTAGGTGTCTTGTCCCAGTAGACAAGAAATAGAGTACCATGAGATCATCTCCTGTGGCAAACAATCCATCATCTCTTTTCTCTGGCCACACATCTCACTAAACGTATGATAAAGGCCAATCATTTTGCGCGAGACGATACAAATAATTTCTATCTTCTCCCGAGTTCTCCTGGAGATGTTTTACAGACACGTTGACTACAGCTTTATTTGACAGATCTCTCTGGTAATAACAGAGTTTCCTGTAGTAATTATTCATTCATACATTATTCATGTGCTCTGGCTCGCTAGACTGCATCCAAATACATTTGGTAATACAGTAAGTCCGTGACTGCATTGGATGTCTTAGCTCCCCACAAAAATGCAGCAAGTGATGTCCGTACCTGCATATTGGCCACATTCAATGTAATGTGTTGTAATAGGGGGACTTGGAGGTGATGTCACATTCTGGCAAGTGGGAGCTTTGGGGATGTTTTTCCCTACCACTGGGAGTCGAAGCTGGTGAAATCGGGCGGGATGCTACAACCACTGGAACTGAAACTTTTGTTTGTCCCAGAGCTCATGTGGTGATAAGTCTCATTTTAGCTTTATCTGAACTTACCGGTATCAGGCTAATTAAAATATCATAACCTGGATCTGGCCAGGATCAGCTTGGGTCAGTGGTACTCTGCCTTATATTGGACTCTGGGCATGGCTACCCACCGGATATGCTGATTGTAATTCTGAAAACAGCACTGTCAGAGTGTTCATTGTCAAGGGGGCTCCCCACTGGGGTTAAAGAACCCCCGCCACAGCTGTCAAAGCTGTGGCAGAGGATTTCTTCATCCCCGCGTGGAGTAAAGAATCCCCTGCCATAGCTGTCACAGTTGAATTCAAAATGTGATTGTTCTCAGTAAGAGAAACGACGTAATCTTGTAGATATGATACCTTTTAATGGCTAACAAAAATACATGATGTAATAATAGCGAGCTTTCGTACCAACGCAGGGTACTTCTTCAGGCTTATGGATTGGATCTGAAGAGGCATGGATATTTATACACACTTATAACATACATACTTATGGCAAGGCACAGATATGGATGTGATTGGTTCGCACTTAAAAGGAATTCTGCAACAGCAAACAAACTTTTTTTGTCTAGGCACTGATAGCGGAGTGAAAGTTTTATGGTCCCTAAATTACTGTTGGAGGGGGGGGAGGTCATCAGGCTTGACTTTCTACAAGAGATACACAAACATTTTTAGCTAAATACTGATAAGGGAGTGAAAGTTTATGGTCCCTGAATTACTGTTGATGGGGGTCTTATCTGTATAATAAATGTCTCACACCTCCCATTCACGTATAAATCCTGGGGAATAATTTAACCCAGTATTCAGCGTGTCAAAGGTTGTTATCAATTTATATTCCCAAATTCTTCTGTGGTTTTGTGACTTGAAACCACCCTTCAATATCAAAACTCTCATATCTCCTATGTCATGTCCATGGTTAGAGAAGTGCTCGGCCACAGGTAATTCTCTTTTTCTGTGTTCAATTGTATGGCGATGAGATCTCATCCTGGCTTTCAGTTTCTGTCCTGTTTCCCCAACATAAAGACCCCCAACAGGACATTTACTGCACATGATCAGGTACACAACATTGGACGAGGAACATGTGAATGTCCCCGGGATCTTATAGTCCTGCTGTGTGTTGGGGATCCGTATCCTGTCCGTAGTCAGTATATGTGAGCAGGTCTTACAGCTCCTTACATTACAGGGATAAGTTCCTTTTTGTGTGTCAGAGGGTAATGCACTCCTGATTATAAAGTTCCTCAAGTTAGGAGGCTGCCTGTAACACAGAAGCGGAGGGTCCGGGAATATGGTTTTCAGACGGTCATCCTTGTGCAGGGTATGGTGGAGTTTTCTTGCGGTTTTCCTTAGTACCTCTAGTTGCGGATTGTAGGTCACTACTAGAGGCACACGATTGTTTCTTTCCTTCTCCTTGTATTGGAGTAGTTGATTTCTGGGTATCCTGGTGGCTCTGGTGATTTGGTCATCAAGTGAGGTGGGATGGTAGCCCTGATTTATAAATGTTCTTTTAAGATGGTACAAATGTTCCTCTCTGTCCGTTGGGTTGGAGCAGATCCGGTTGTCATTGAATTCAATGAATGACCAAGCACTGCCTGTGATTAGCTAAGTGCTGTGACCAATCACAGGCAGCACTCAGCTGTCATTCAATGAATGGCTCAGTGTTGCCTGTGATTGGCTGAGCACTTAGCCAATCAGATACAGCCCTTTCAGCAGGCGGGGATTTTAAATCCCCAGCTGCTGAAAGAGATTCAGAGTAGTGCAGGGAGAAGACGGCTGCCTAAGCCCTGGCAGCTAAGCAGAGGTGAGTAAATATTTTTTCTATCTTTAACACATTCTATGGATGATTTTCAAGGAAGGGCTTATATTTAACCCTTTACAATCCAATTTGTATACCAGTTTTCCTAGGGGGCTTACTCTTTTTCTGCTGTTATAGAATGGCGCTATCTGCTGGCTAAAGCCAGTACTGCATGAGGTGACACGTTGGATAGGCTCCAACAGCAGAGAGGCTGGCAATATACAGTAAGAGAACCCCGACGGACCTCTTCCAACATCCGAGCTGTACAGCCTTAAATCATAATGTCTTCAGGTGTCAGACAGTGGATTGGAAAGGGTTAAAGCCCTTCCCCGAAAATCCCTGCAGGGCTTGCCGTCAGCCCATTGCTTTCAATGGGACTGCAGAAGCGCTGGTCCCATTGAAAGCAATGGGAGAACATCGCGATCCTCTGCCACAGCTGTCACAGCTGTGGCAGGGGATTCTTAACTCCCGGCGGGGAGTCCCCTTGACACTAAATACTGTGACAGTGGGGAATATTTACACGGCAGTGGCGGAGTGGTAGAGGTGAGTGTATATATATATTTTTTTATACAAACCAGGGATGATTTTCAGGGAAGGACTTATATTTAAAGCCCTTCCCCTGAAAATTACTGCAGAGGTGCCGGCATCCGATTGCGTTCAATGGGGCCGCCGGCAGCAGTTGCAGCCTATTGAAAGCAATGCTGCATGGACCTGCATTCACGCGTGTTTGTGCACGTACGTGGGTGCGCAGTTTTGTGTGCACCTATGTACGCACATGCTCGTGTGAATGCACCCTCAGTGTGTAATGGTGACATGTATTTTCTCTGTCCATGTGCATAACCTTACATTTATCAGTGTTAATGAAAGCACAATACAAGATCTCTCACCATACTAATAACAAAACATGGAGTATACCAGTGAGGTATCCACACACAAAACAAGTAAAGGTAATATCAAATTATATACTTATGAATATACCATTACAACACAGTTATATATATACACTACTGTTCAAAAGTTTGGGGTCACCCAAACAATTTTGTGTTTTCCATGAAAAGTCACACTTATTCACCACCATGCGTTGTGAAATGAATAGAAAATAGAGTCAAGACATTGACAAGGTTAGAAATAATGATTTGTATTTGAAATAACATTGTTTTTACATCAAACTTTGCTTTCGTCAAAGAATCCTCCTTTTGCAGCAATTACAGCATTGCACACCTTTGACATTCTAGCTGTTAATTTGTTGAGGTAAGCTTGTGAAATTGCACCCCACGCTTCTAGAAGCATCTCCCACAAGTTGGATTGGTTGGATGGGCACTTCTGGCGTACCATACGGTCCAGCTGCTCCCACAACAGCTCAATGGGGTTCAGATCTGGTGACTGCGCTGGCCACTCCATTACCGATAGAATACCAGCTGCCTGCTTCTGCTGTAAATAGTTCTTGCACAATTTGGAGGTGTGTTTAGGGTCATTGTCCTGTTGTAGGATGAAATTGGTTCCAATCAAGCGCTGTCCACTGGGTATGGCATGGCGTTGCAAAATGGAGTGATAGCCTTCCTTATTCAGAATCCCTTTTACCCTGTACAAATCTCCCACCTTACCAGCACCAAAGCAACCCCAGACCATCACATTACCTCCACCATGCTTAACAGATGGCATCAGGCATTCTTCCAGCATCTTTTCATTTGTTCTGCGTCTCACAAACGTTCTTCTTTGTGATCCAAACACCTCAAACTTGGATTCATCCGTCCACAACACTTTTTTCCAGTCTTCCTCTGTCCAATGTCTGTGTTCTTTTGCCCATCTTAATCTTTTTCTTTTATTGGCCAGTCTCAGATATGGCTTTTTCTTTGCCACTCTGCCCTGAAGCCCAAAATCCCGCAGCCGCCTCTTCACTGTAGATGTTGACACTGGTTTTTTGCGGGTACTATTTAATGAAGATGCCAGTTGGGTACCTGTGAGGCGTCTGTTTCTCAAACTAGAGACTCTAATGTGCTTATCTTCTTGCTTAGTTGTGCAACGCGGCCTCCCACTTCTTTTTCTACTCTGGTTAGAGCCTGTTTGTGCTGTCCTCTGAAGGGAGTAGTACACACCGTTGTAGGAAATCTTCAATTTCTTAGCAATTTCTCGCATGGAATAGCCTTCATTTCTAAGAACAAGAATAGACTGTCGAGTTTCAGATGAAAGTTCTCTTTTTCTGGCCATTTTGAGCGTTTAATTGACCCCACAAATGTGATGCTCCAGAAACTCAATCTGCTCACAGGAAGGTCAGTTTTGTAGCTTCTGTAACGAGCTAGACTGTTTTCAGATGTGTGAACATGATTGCACAAGGGTTTTCTAATTATCAATTAGCCTTCTGAGCCAATGAGCAAACACATTGTACCATTAGAACACTGGAGTGATAGTTGCTGGAAATGGGCCTCTATTCACCTTTGTAGATATTGCACAAAAAAACAGGCATTTGCAGCTAGAATAGTCATTTACCACATTAGCAATGTATAGAGTGCATTTGTTTAAAGTTAGGACTAGTTTAAAGTTATCTTCATTGAAAAGTACAGTGCTTTTCCTTCAAAAATAAGGACATTTCAATGTGACCCCAAACTTTTGAACGGTAGTGTATATATATATATATATATATATATATATATATAAATGGATTCAATATATCACATAAAAACCACAGTATTTTAATATTAAATTATAAAACAGATATAATAACAATGTAAATAAAAGAAATGTGAGGCTCTCACAGGTATGATTATGGTCCACTGTGATATCACTATTAATATACTGGAACTGTTATTACTCCAGGATTGTTTGAATAATAGCGGTATTTATGTGATATGAAATATTAAATCTGTTACTGCGATAATCTGCGGACTCAGTTATATCTTTTTTTTTTAAAGCAACTTTTACTTAGCGAGCATAATTAGCAAAACAAACAGAGGCAGCTGGCACCACAGGTGCCCATCTTGAAGGTATATCTTGATTGTGTCAAATTTGTTGTAAAAGGATAGCAGCTGCCTGCAAATCATACATATATCTAGCAAATAGATGACCACTGAAACTCGTTTGTTTGAATGAATTTTGAGTGATAATTGTCCCATGTAAATGGCCCATTAGACTGATGACATTTAGTGGAGAGTTTACTTTATAACTTTGCATTTCACTTGACACTTCATTTTCCTGAGAGAATACACTGGTGAAAAAACAATTTAATAGATTTGTTTTCTCCTCATCAGCCTTTACAATTTTTCCTACATTATTTTTTAAAGGGCCAGCACTTTCAGTATCAATCTTTTTACTATTTATATAGATGAAGAACAGTTTAGGCTTAAGGGCCATTTATGTTATCTGCCTATCTTAACACTTTGTGTGAGCGCTAGCCACTAGGAGTGACGTCACCCGCTCATGCACTCATTTAGACGACAGTTTTCCCGTGTAAATAAAGCATTAGTTTTACTGTCTTTGGCAATGAACCTCTCTGTCTCCACCTTTGCTGCTTTTATCTGCTTTTACATAATTTGCTTTTTCCCTATAGTTTTCTAGTGCTTCTTCGCTACCTTCTTGTTTTAGTACTTTAAATACCTTCTTTTTGTTGTTTATTGCCACCTTTACAGCCTTATTGAGCAACAGTAGTTTTCTCCTATTCCTAGCGCTTTTATTTCTGTAAGATATGAACCGATCACAGTGAGTATTTAAGATGGTTTTACAAATGTCCAATTTACTGTCTGTACTCCAGAGGTATCACAAGTTTATTATTCTCTGTTACAACTCATGACATGGAGTGAAAGTAATAAACAATGACATATAAGTTTCCATAGACTGCACTTCCAAACTTACAAATGACATACAACGTGCTGCCTTCCTCCTGTCACTGAAGAAGGCAACAGAGGTGTCGTCTGCCAGAAATCCCTCAGTGTGTAATGTGCCCTCATCACAGCTTTGCTATATCTGCTACAGGGCTCAGTGGCCATTGAATGTCTACATTGAGTAATCCTTAAACTCCTAATAGTCTTCACTGCTGTGTGAGAAGCACATGGCACCTTCCCATTATTTATCCCTCCTGCTATAAATATTCTCTTAAAATATGCTGTCTGCTATATACAATATATGTGTGTGTATGGTTTTTAGGATGAGCCACGGCCAGTAAACATGCAAAGTAGCTGCACGACTTGGAGGGGGGGAGAACGTTGATCGTTCAGATCATGCAGACATTTACACTGAATCATTAGCATTTAGATTCCCACAATCCAGCGAGGATCTAAATGCGTAAAAGGGCCCTTAGTCCAGTTCTATATTCCCAATCCCGTGTTGCTGAGTGAACGGCAGATTGCTGAGTCCATAGTGACTAATAGTTAATTTATTTCCTTGACTTCTCATTGGCCCCTACTCCGTTACTAACATCCATGAACCAAATTGAGTTCCAGGAAGAACAGGAACCTAATTATCAATCAAAGACATGGAGAAAATGGATCTCTAGCAGCGCCGTCTCAATGGAATCAACAGATGGTTTTTCTTGAATTAAAATTACTTTTACAGTATTTGTGTTTATATTAATCCCCTAGCCGTCACATTAAAATTGGAAAAACCCTCCAGGAAATGTCACTTTTTTATTGTAGATTTTGAATTTATGTCTCATGTAAATATATATTTGCTCTATAACTCAGTCGTCGTAAGTCCATTTTTAAGCCCTTAGTGACATAACTAATTTTAGCCTTGAGAACCAGTAAATCATTTTCTCTTTTGTGTTCCAGCAGTCATAACTTTTTTAGATTTTCGTCAATGTAGCTGCATGAGGCCTTGTATTTTGCCGGAACCCAATTTGGTGCATATACATAATAATTTTTATTCATTTTTTGCTGGGAGGCAATGGGGAAAAAAAGCTATTTCACTATTGTGAAATCTTTTGTGATTTTTTTTTCCCCCAGCGTTCACCACATGCTAAAAATATATTATCTTTATACTTTGGTCATTACTATTATGACAGCACCACATTTATAGATGTTTTAATATGTTTTACTGCTTTTGCACAACATAAACACTTTTTTTCTACAAAGAGTTTTTTGTGGGACCACATTTCAAGACCATAGCATTTTTATTTTTCTGTTAAAAGCTGTATGAGGGCTTGTTTTTTTGCTAGATGACTTTTTATTGGTATCATTTTCAGGTACTATAAGACTTTTTGATTACATTTCATTCCTGTTTTGGGGAAATGAGATAATTGAAAATGGTTATTTTTTAATCTATTTTTTTTTTACTATGTTTTTTAGGGAATTTAAATATTGTAATATTTTATAGAGCGGGTTATTACAGATGTGGTGATACCAATTATGTGTAGTTTTGTTACAGTTTATGGCCACGGCCTCTGACCTACCCATCCTAGCTGCCGCAGCGCTTGTGCAGTCCCTTTTTATGACAGATGTCTGGCTCCGGCATCTGCCTACTCTGTGACAGCGGCATAAGGGGCATGCGCACCCGGCCTTGTTCTTAAATCTTCTTTGATATATCTCACACTCTGCAAATGTAATGTAGAAATTTCCCTGACTGTCCTATTCATTTGAATGATTATTGTAAAAAAACCATTGCTGCAGAAATAATCCAATTAAGATTAAATTAATTACCGTATATACTTGTGTATTCGCCACAAAAACCTGGTAAAACTTATTGACTCGAGTATAAGCCTAGCTATTCTCGAGTATATACTAGGTAAAAAAAAGAAAGAAGCAATCTCCCCTCTCAGCTGGCGTATGTGTTTCCCTGGTGCACTTCTCTCCCTGGCTCGATGCTCTCCCCAGGGGTGCGGCAAGCTGCTTCAGTCTTCTCCCCGCTGTCATCTCCTTGGCTTAGTTTTGAAATTCACCGCTGTCAGCACTGTGATTGGATCGAGTGCCGGCCAATCACAGCGGGCACTCGATAAACCAATCACAGCCATTTAGTGATGTCATTAACTGAATGGCTGTGATTGGTTTATCAAGGGACAGCTGTGATTGACCGGTGCTTGATCCAATCACAGCGCTTCCTCACACAGCGCTGAAGGTGGGGGATTTCTAAAGCAAGCCAGGGAGATGACAGCGGGGGGAAGACTGAAGCAGCTTGCCGCACCACCGGGGAGAGCATCACGCCGGGGACACAGATGCCGGCTGAGAGGGGAGTATTGCGTTCTTTGTTGTTTTTTTTACCTCACTCGAGTATAAGCTGAGGGGTGGGGGGTTCAGCACATTTTTTTGTGCTGAAAACTCGGCTTATACTCGCGAATATATGGTTATTTTCAGTTTGCAACAAATCTGCCATGTGTGATTTTACTGTTTGTCTCTCATTGCAGACAAAGGAGCTTGGGGGGAGGCTCCTTCCATGGCTAGCTGCCTCACAGTCAAACACAGAAAGAAGAAGGAGGAATGGAGCAATGACTGATCACCTGGGATACATACAGAGAATTCTTTATATATGTTTAATTATAAAATCATAGAATCATAGAATGGTAGAGTTGGAAGGGACCTCCAGGGTCATCTGGTCCAACCCCCTGCTGAATGCAGGATTCACTAAATCATCCCAGACAGATGTCTGTCCAGCCTCTGTTTGAAGACTTCCATTGAAGGAGAACTCACCACCTCCCGTGGTAACCTGTTCCACTGATTGATCACCCTCACTGTTAGAATGTTTTTTCTAATATCTAATTTGCGTCTCCTCCCTTTCAGTTTCATCCCATTGCTCCTAGTGTTTCCTTGTGCAAATGAGAACAGGGCTGTTCCAAGACATCATGGGAAGGGAGGGTATTACTGTGATTTTTCATTTTTGATTTATCTTCTATTATTGACTTACATTATAAATTCTATTATCTTTATTTTACTCATTCATATAGCGCATACAATTTCTGTAGCGCTGTACTGGGATTGTCACACTTACACTGGCTCCTGTTATAATCGAAATTCACTTATAAGGATGTTTTAGAAGTGTGGAGGGAGACTGGATGACCCAGAAGAAACTCAAACAAATCCAAGGAGAACATACAAACTCCATGCAGATATTGTCCTTGCTCAGATTTTAATTCATAACCCCAGCAGTTAAATGAAGGATACCATTCTATAGAATGAACCTGAATTATCAATATATCATATCTGAGCATATTAGAAAGCTGCGGGCAGTTGATATAGTCATGACTTGACTAAAGACTATATTGCTTTACCGTTATTGTCATGCACAATTCAATATATACATGTACTGTATTATGGTACCTGGGGGGACAAGTTTCCTATAAACTGTGTGCTCTGGGAAGGAAATAGTTAAAACACCATATTAATGAGGATTGACAAACCCATTAACAGCTCTTCCTGTTTGCTGAGTTTGGACCCTTTAACTCTATCAGTTCCAGAATGTACAGTTTAGAGGGAGCAATGCAAGGAAGGTCATTGCCTAAAACGTACCCTTTTCCAGGCTTAAAGCTTGCTCATAGCATTGCATGATCCTAATCAGTCATTACCCAGGAGTAGGCATGGCTGTGGCAATTAGATCTGCTTGATCTGTGTAAATTGGTTGCAGCTGAGTGGGTCCAAGGGAAAGGTGGAAGGTCAGGGGATATCAATAATTAAATATATGGATGTGGAGGCAGCTGTTCAGTTTCTATGTTAGAGATTTCATTCCGAGCTCTCAAGGTCTCTGGAGCAGTGCAAGAATGGCATTTCCCTTTGTGTAAAGCTTGAGGGCTGACAGCAACATGAAGAAAAAAGGTCATTTCTATTCCTTGTCCATCGGTTATGGCAATGCACGCAAGAAGAGAAGTTTTTTCCTATCTCTTCCCAAATTTTATACTACAGGACTCATAAATAAGCATTAACCATTGTACTGCAGTTTATTAATCTAACTGTGCATACATTTTGCACAATAATTCATTTTCAACAGGCTGCATATTCACAATTTACTATTGATAGATGTCATATGAATGTTTCTAATACACACAGTTTCACAGAAAGCATTTCCAGAATGTACAAATGGATTAGTAATCAAATTAAGCCATTTATGGTCATTCAAATCAAATAGATCCTCAGTCTTGAGCTGGGAGGTAGCTTTCTGCAGCAGAAACCTTCCTCACTGGATTAACTGTGATGGAACTAATGCAAGCTAAACTCTGTGTAACTTTTATGCCAATATCCGGCAAATATGTGTCCAAAACCTTGCTTTGCACTGGCTAATTTGGTTAACAGCTCCTAGGGACCACAGGTCTTTACCCTTTAACCCCTTTTTAAGGGATCTAGCCTTTGCTACTGGAAATTATTAAGATGCATCACCAGAGTAGTTGTTGCTTGGTGGAGCAAACAGGCAAGAGAGTTAAACAAGCCAGGGGTTGGTATGAGGAAGTTAGAGTATGTCAGAGCCAAAGGGTAAATCACAAACAGAGTCAGGAACAGAGTAGGGTCAAATATCAGGAGGACAACAGGAAGAAGAATAGCAGGCAAGGAAGTCAGGACAATCCAAGGACAGGATCCAGGTATCAGCAGAAGAGGATAATCTAGGAAAGTAGTTAAGAAAGCTGGGCTGAAATCACAGAAGTCAACCACATATAGAGAACATACTAAGTACTTAGATACAATAACTGGCAAAGGCTGATCAGAATGAGGGATAAAATTGAGTATCGGGCGCATTCATAGGCTTTTGAAAAGGTACACTGATAGGTCTACTGAGTGAGTTTGATTCAGTAATCAGAACCAGGAAACTCCTCGGCTCAGAATCAAAGAGGTATAACTTTAGGAATAGATTATACCAAATTGTTCAGATGGCTGTATACTCTGCCCATATGTAAAGGGTCTGAGTTGTGAGGTAACAATCCAAATTGACATTTGCTTTGTGTGATCTGTGATTTGCCAGTATGGATTGACCCCTACGAGCCACGCTGTGATAAGGCCATTTAGAGTTCTACTGTTAATGCTGATATTCTGTAGCTCCTGATTGGCTGCGGTTGGATAATTGGGCATGCCAACGTTTGGACTACGCACCGATAAGAAAAAAGTGTACACTACATCGGGAAGAGAGAGCGGCATAGAGTTGGCAGCCAAGTTGTGTTGTTGTACCAGGCTCTCTGGCACAGCACCAACCCACACTCTGGTACCCGGGTCGTGACT